>NW_006399901.1:5502237-5503682 GCF_000299155.1 Elephantulus edwardii | reverse complement strand
GGCAGGTTTCAGGGCTATTGTCTGTAGGGTCACTGAGTCCCAAATGACTTGATGGCACATAACAGCAACAACATACAATAATTTGTTTACATTGTGTTTCATCCATGTACATTTTTTCCCTCCCCCTCCCTCCACCCACCAAAGTCTGCAACCCCATAATTTCTCCCTCTCCCCAAGCCTCAGCTTCACTGCTCACTCTCCTTCCCTCTTTGGATATCCATAGCCATCTTACTAGTTATCCTTTTGAATTTACAATAATGGTCTATACAGTATTTGTTCATTTTTTAAAACAGCACAGCTTTTAAGCTTTTATCAATGTTTTTAAAAACAAGCATCTATGCCAAGGAGGATGTTGGTTGCTGTTATGTGCTCACCCTATGTACAACAGCTCTGAATTCCACTCTATCTTGAGCCAATTTCATTGCCTCCAACACACCTAGTCCCATTACCCCAGTCACTGAGTCAATTCACCTCATCTAGGGACTTCCTCTCTTGTGTTGTCCCTCCACACCTTCCAAGCATGATGTCTTTCTCCAAGGACTGGTCGGTCCCTCCTGGCAACAAGCCCAAAAATATGTGAGACCGAGCTTCCAAATCCTTTCCTTCAAGGAGCAGCCTAGTTTCACCTGCTCTAGGATAGACCTGTTCATTCTCTTAGTAGTTCATGGTTTTCGTAGTGGCACCACAACTCAAAGGCATCGATTCTTCTTCTATCATCCTTAGTCTTTGTCCTGCTCTCTTATGCATAACAAGTAATTGTGAAGACCATGGCTTAGATCAGGTGTGCCTTAGTCTCTGGACTGACATAGTTGTTCTTCAGTACTCTCAAGATGTTCCTGACAGCAGACATTCCCAGTGCAATTTGTCTTTTGATTTCCTGGCTACTGTTACCAAGAGTGTTGATTGAAGAACCAACCAAGCTGAAGCTATTCACAATCTCATTCTCTTTTCCATCTATCATGATGCTGCCGATTCGCCCAGTGGTGAGAATCTTTGTTTTCTTGATGTTGAAGCTTCAACTCATATTGTGGGCTGCAGTTCTTGACCTTCTGCAGCAAATGCCTCAGGTCCTCCTCAGTTTCAGCTAGCAACTTTGTGTCATCTGCATAATGCAGATCCTGATGCCACAGTCCTCTTCATAAAGTCCAGCCTCCCAGATGATCTGTTCCACATATAGAATGAAAAGGTATGGTGATAAGATGCATCCCTGGCATACACTCTTCCTGATTTTGAATGATGCAGTTTTTTCTTTCTGTGTTCTGACAACTGCCTTCTGGTCCAGTTATAGATTTGGCATAAGCACAATCAACTGTTATAGGATTCCTGTTCTTCTCAGAGTCAACCACAGTTTCTTGTGATCCACACAGTCAAATGCCTTTGCATGGTCAATGAAACACACATAGATATTCCACTGGTACTCTCTGCTTTCAGCTAAGATCCATTTA
>NW_006399901.1:5470521-5500212 GCF_000299155.1 Elephantulus edwardii | reverse complement strand
TCTTTAGGACAATGTTGTTCCAACAGGCTGCAATTTGAGCTGAGATCAGCTTCTTAAGATCTCCAGTGGTGTCATCAATGTTGTACATAATGCAGACCTTCTTTCCCGGACAGTCTTTACAAACCCCCTCGACTATTCTGGCTGCTGCTCGAATCTGCTTAGAGCTGGTGATGCCACACCCTCCATCCTAGCTTCACAGCATTTGCTCTTACACGCCCGAGTTAGTTCGCTCAGCACAGTGCTCCCTACCTTCTCTCTTGTTAGATCTTATTTTTCAAAATCCTTGCTCCTGAGCACTGGCTCGTATTCCAATTTGTGAATGTACCATAATTCCTCAATCTAGGTGTTTGTTGATGGACATTTGGGCTGCTTCCATATTCTTGCTATTGTGAATAACGCTGCTATGAACATCACTGTACAAATCTCTGTTTGTGTCTCAGTTCTGTTTTCCTTGGGGTATATTCCTAGCCGTGGAATAGCTGGGTCGTATGGAATCTCGCCGTTCGGCTTTTAGAGGAAACATTAAAATGAGTGATTGTACCATTTTACAATCCACCAATAGTATGTGAGTTCCAATCTCTCCACACCTTCTCCAACATTTATTGGTTGCGGACCTGTTCAAATTTCCCATTGCAACTGGGGTGAGATGATATCTCATTGTGATTTTGATTTGCATCTCTCTTATTGCCAATGATTTTGAGCATTTCTTCATGTGTATGATGGCCATCTGGGTGTCTTCCTTTGTGAAAAATCTTTTGCCCATTTTGTAATTGGGTTATCAGTCTTCTTCTTGTGGAGGCCCTGTAGTATTCTTTACATTTTCATTACGAGACTCTTTTCTGGTATGGTATGGTATGGTATGGTATTGCCAGTTGTTTTTTCCCTTTGTAAAAAGTTTTTGATGGGCATAGGAACTCAATCTTTAGAAGGTCCCATTCATCAGTGTTATCCTCTCCTGGTTGTGCATTCTGGGCTGTATTTGCCAGTCTCTTTAGAAGCCTAGGCCGTCTAAGTTTGCCTCATTTTGTTTCTTGTGATCTTTATGGATTTGGGCTTTGCCCCTAGGTTTAGGATCCACCTTGAGTTCTATTTTGTGTATTGTATGAGATGTAGATTTATGTAATCTTTTGAATTACTGTTCCCTATTTGATCTATTATAGCTAGTTGCTTTTTTTTTAAAAAAAAGTCCTTTTTTAAAGAGCATCTTCCTCAAGGCAAACATTTATCACTAGTTAACTTAAACTAATGTTTGATTATAGATAACTTCAGGGGATATGTTCATTTAAAGATTATCTCAGGCCAATACTTTCAGGAATTCAGCCATGCCCCCACCTCTTTCATGGCTCCAGGAAGTCTAGAGTTTATGAAAATTTGAAAATATGTTTCACAGCTCCCCCCTTTTGGGCAAGAGTCTTTGGAGAAATCATTGATAGCCAGACATCATCCTGTTCTTCTGGTCTCATGGCAAAGGAGGCATGGAGGCAATTCCATGTTCCATAACCTCCTCCTATTCCTTGACTCTCCGTACTCTGCTTTTCCTGGCAAATGGAGACCCCAGACACCACACAGTGAACTAGGAGGTAGAAGAGAGGCACCAAATACATTATTAGTCTGGTTATCCAAAACATCCCATGACACCATGACCTTAAACTTCCAAACTAAGAAACCAAATCCTCAAGGAGCTTTTTTTTTTTTACATAAGCAAGCTCAGCAACTATTCTTTCTTTTTTTTTTAATTGGTCTAAATATCACACAACTTTTGACAATGCAACTTTTTATACATGCACAACTTACTGATACCTCTGTAACCTCTGTGTTGCCCTTTGTTAATCAATGTAATTCTTTCCTCACTGTTAATCTCCTTCCTTTTTGCCCTCTATTCTATATACCTTTTATTTTTTGGCCAGGGCTCCTCAGATACCAAAGTGTCAAACATCCTGGGGGGCACTGTGTCCTCAGGGGTGATCAGAGCCCTGTGCTGGACATGGCGGGGGGGTGGGGAACACACTTTATTCTTAACCACCAGAAGCTGGAAGCAGCTCCAGAGTTTCATCAATTTACTGATGGAGTAAATAAATGAGATGATTCAGGTGATTGATAAAAAGGAAAGAGCTGTTGATAAAGACAACAGCGTGGATAGCATCTCAGAAGCATCATGCTTTCATTATGAACAAAATACCCCCAAACCCACAACAAAACACAGACCCAAAAGTCCAAATAGCGTATATTATTATTGTTATTGTTATGTGCCGGCGAGTTGCCTGCAATTCAGTGACCCTATATACAACAGCCCTAAGCCTTGCTCTATCCTGTGCCAATCTTATTGTCCAGACACACCTACCCTCCAGTCACTAAATCAATTCATCTCATTGAGGGTCTTCGTCTCCTGCACTTTCCCTCCACCCTTCCAAGCATGGTGTCCCTCTTCAAGGACATGTTCAAAGTATGTCAGACGAAGCTTCAAAATCCTTGGCTTCAAGGAGCAGCTTGGCTCCACCCTCTCCAGGACGAACTTGTTTGTTCTCCTTGTTGGCCATGGACACTTTTCACCAACACCATAGCGCAAAGGCATCAGTTCTCCTTCTATCTTCCATAGTCATCATCCAGCTTTCTGATACATAGCAAGTACTTGCAAAGAGTATGGCCTGGATCAGGTGCACCTGAGTCTCCAGACTGACATTATTGCTCTTCAGTACAGGTCTCTGACAGCAGACTTTCCCAATGTAATTAATCTTTTAATTTCCTGACTTTTAATTTCCAAGAGTGTTGATTGTAGAGCCAAGCAAACGAAAGCTGTTAACAATCTCAGCCTCTTCACATCTATCATGAAGCTGCCAATCGACCCAGTGGTGAGAATCTTTGTTTTCTTGATGTTGGGCGTCAATCCATATTGAAGGCTGCAGTCCTCGACCTGTACAAATCTTATTGTTTCAGATTCACCCACCCCCATTACCCCATTAACTGAGTCAATCCATCTCACCCAGGGTCTTCCCTCTTGTGCTGTCCCTCCACCCTCCCAAGGATGACGTCCCGCACCAAGGACTGGTCCCAACTTGCAACATGTCCAAAGTATATCAGATGACACTTCAGAATTCTTGCCTCCAAGCAGCAGCCTGGCTTCACCTCTCCAGGACGAATTTGTTTGTTCTCCTAGCAGTCCATTGTATAATCAGTACTCTTCTCCAGTACCAGAGGTCAAAAGTATAAATTCTTTTTTTTTTTCACGTAGGTTAAGTTTATTTACAAACATAAGCAGAATGCTATGTGTTCAATAGAGTTTGAGCCATTCTTCAGAGGTTAAACTTCTTAAAACACTCTTATCTCCTTCATAGATGAATTGAAACATCTTTATTTCTTAAGCAGCTGGTGTCTTACGATGAAGAAAGGCACAGCAAATCCAGACCCAAAGTATACAGTCATCATTAGTAGCAACCGCCACTTGTTTTCCACCGAAAAAGGGAAATTCTTCCCTGGGCCCTCCTCGTAGTGGCTTCTACGGACCACAGAGGTGGTAAACCTTTGGATGCTCTGCCCGAACGTAGCGATGCTGGAGGCTCTGCGACAGACGCAGAGATGAAGGACAGAAGAAATGGCGACAACAACTCTTCCGATCACGACCTTGCTCCAGTGAGCACAAGACCGGAGAGCCAAAAGCATAATTTCTTAATTAATTTTTTTTAAGAGAAAAGTGAACGAGGGGGTTGGGAAGGGAGGAAAATGTGCAACCATGACTGAATGGAGATCTAAGAGAACCATCCTGTCTAACAAAGAAGCACTTCCCATAAGATACCTTTTTTTTTAATGTTATTATTTTTGTGTGCGTGTACCGTCAAATCAGATCTGAATGGTACAGGAGGAGATTGTCCCTCCTTCCCCGGCAGAGCATGTGGAGGATTTGAACCGTGAGCCTCTGGGATTGTAGTTGCAGCTCCTTAGCACTAGACCACCAGAGCTCCCCACCCCACCCCACCCCTTTTTTTTTTAATGGTAGCCTTTGATTTCAGGTGAGACAAGAGCTGCAGGAGACCACACAGGCGCAAGTCTGGGCACTGACCTCCGAGCCCTGGATCTGGCCTGCCACAATGTCTCAATGACCCCCGCTCCCTTTCAAGACATCAAGGCTATGTGTTCAATAGAGTTTGAGCCATTCTTCAGAGGTTAAACTTCTTAAAACACTCTTATCTCCTTCATAGATGAATTGAAACATCTTTATTTCAGTGAGAGGAGACAGACAACACACAGCCGACCTGAATTCACCAAACATCCCCCAGCCTAAACCCCAGAGCAAAGCGCGTTGAACGCAGGTACAGCCCTACTTGCAAGGCGCGGAGGACGCCAGCAGGCGGCGCTGGCGGCCGCCCGCCTCGTTGTTTCGCTGATTTCCTTGGGCTTTTCGGCGCCGGAAGTCCGCGCGGGCGGCGTGAGCGGCGGCGTCGGGGCCGCGTGAGTGCTCCGTCCACTTTGCAGGGGGGTGGTCGGCCAGAATCGGAGTTGCCGGGGCGTGGGGGAGCCCCCCGGGACCGGGGCGCACGCTCACGGACGAATGTTTCGGGGTTCAGCGCGCGGGGTTAACTGCTGTCCGTGTAGACTCTTATGCTCACACCCACTTAAGTATTTCTATACTGACCTGTTTCCCCCGCATGTGACAAATCCTTACTTTCAGGATTCAGCTGCTTTACATGTAGATTTTTTTTTTACATGTAGATTCTTATACTCACACCTATTTAAACCCTCCTCCTAGTTTATTTGGGTGAAAGTTTGCAAATAATTTTGGATTTTACCTAACATGTTGTTGTTATGTGCCGTCGAGTCGCTTCCTAAACTCCGCTCTGTCCTCTGCCAATCGCACCGTCTCCAACAGTTCCATCCCAATTACCCCAGTCACCGAATCAATCACCTCATAGAGAGCCTTCCCCTCCTGCGCCGTCCCTCCACCCTCCCAAGCATGATGTCCCTCTCTAAGGACCTGTCTCTCCTCACAACATGTCCAAAGTATGTTAGACGGAGCCTCAGAATCCTTGCCTCCAAGGAGCCACCCGGTTTAACCCTTTCGAGGACAAATCTGTTTGCTTTCCTAGCAGTCCATGGTATTCTCAATACTCTTCTCCAGCACCACAGCTCAAAGGCATCAATTCTCCTTCTATCCTCCTTGGTCACTGTCCAACTCTCTGATGCATAACAAGTGATTGCGAAGACCATGGCTTGTATCAGACGCAGCTTAGTCTCTAGAGAGACACCATTGCTCTTCATAGACATTTTGTTTTATTACGTTCATGATGGTTAATGATAATGTCGTTGTCATGTGCCGCTGACTTAGTTGGTTTTCCCCTCCCCCCTGCAGCTGGTGGATTTGAACCATTTGTCTTTGGGTTGGCATTGCAACTCGTTACCACTAGGCCACCAGATGAGCGAGGGTAGCATAATATGTTATGTAGTCCTCTGCTGATCCCAGAACACTTAATTGTATTTATGTGAAACCTGTACTTCGACCAGGAGGCAGTTGTCAGAACAGATTAAGGAAACACCACATCGTTCAAAATCAGAAAAGGTGTACGTCAGGAACGTATCCTATTCTCCACATCTTTTCAATCTATATGCAGATCATTCAGGAGGTTGGACTTGATGAGGTTGAATGTGGCTGCAGGGTTGGAGGTAGACTTATCAACAACCTGTGTGATGCAGATGACACAACCCTGCTTGCTGAAATTGAGGAGGACCTGAAGTGCTTGCTGCAGAAGGTCAAGGACTGCAGCCTTCAGTATAAATTGAAGCTCAATATCAAGAAAACGAAGATTCTCACCACTGGGCTAATTGGCAGCATCATGGTAGACAGGGAAGAGATTGAGATTGTTAACAACTTCAGCTTACTTGGCTTCACAGTCACTCTTGGTAACAGTAACCAAGAAATCAAAAGGTGAATTGCATTGGGAACATCAGCTGTCCGGGATCTCTGAGAGCACTGAGAAGCAATGATGTGAGTCAGCGGCTAAGGTGTGCCTGATCCAAGGCATGGTCTTGGCAGTTACTTGCTATGCATCAGAGAGCTGGACAGTGAATAAGTATAACAGAAGGAAAATTGATGCCTTTGAATTGTGGTGCTGGAGAAGAGTCTTGAACATACCGTGGACCGCCAAGAGAACAAACAGATCTATCCTGGAGTCGGTGAAACCAGGCTGCTTCTTGGAGGCAAGGATTTTGAAGCTCTGTCTCACATACTTTGGGCATGTGGCCAGGAGGGGACCAATCCTTGAAGAAGGACATCATGCTTGGAAAGGTGGAGGGACAGTGCAGGAGAGGAAGGCCCTGGATGAGATTGATTGATACTGTGACTGGGGTAATGGGGTAGGTGTGTCAGAGACAGATTGGCTCAGGATACAGCAGAATTCACAGCTGTTGTACATTGGGTCGCTGTGAGTAGCAAGTGACTTGACAGCACATAACAACAGTGGTAAAGACGGAAGTTCCAATCCACTAATCACCCCATAGGAGAAAAATGGCTTAAGTTCCGAGGTGTATTTGTTGTGTACTGTGAGTGGGAACAGACTTACAGCTGACCCTCTAGAGAATTTTCAGAGGCAGTAAATTGTAGGTGAGGAGATTGCCTATGTGTATCCCGCAGAGCAGCTGCTGGATTGGAACCGGGTTCCTTTGGGTTAGTAGCACAACTCCGTACTGCTAAGCCACCAGAGCTCCCATGAGGCATGTTCACAGCCTTGGAGACAGATGGAGGGTCCCCATGAGGCAGACTTCCCTGGATAGCAGTAGGTTTTCAGTGGTGAGTGGTATCGATGCCCTCCTACATAGAGGGAGTGAAAAAGAGCAGGTATTGTAACCAGGAGGTAGACTCACTTTTTCCCCCTCCCCCTCTTCCCAGTCGGTAAAGGAAATGCTCGAACTGGTTATTTCCATATTTGGCTGTGAATCTACCAGCATGTAAATCTGCTGGCCAACTCCTAGTGGTAAGAAGCTGCACTGCAATCCCAGAAATGGGCGGTTCAAATCCACCAGATGGTCTGCTGGAGAAGGAGGGGCAATCTCCTGTGCCATTCAGATCCGACATCCGACTCAATGGTACACAACAAGGAGAAAAAAAGTAGGTGCTTGAGGATGGAGTGCAGACATGCTTTTTCCGAGCAGCCAGTTATGCCCCCTGCAGTCCTTTTAGCTTTAACCACCTCCCCTTCCTCTGTAGGACCTGTTTTTAAACTTTAAGATGGACACTCAGAAGCAGTGAGGAGAAGTGTTGCAGTGGGACCAAAAGGAGATTTCCAGTCAGACAAAACCTGGCCAGCCTCTCCCTGCATCTCTCATCTGAGTTCTTTCTTCAAGAAGATGGACAAATTTCTGGTGAAAGGGCCTCTCCGGGCGGAGGAAGGTCAGACAGACAAAGACGCCGCCTCGTTGGGAAGAGAGGAGGGGAGCTCAAGGAAAAGGCCGAGGAGAGACCCTGGGGAGGGCGGCGTGGCTGACCCCCAGTGGCAGCACATTCGGGCCGAGGGCCTGAACTGCGACTACACGGTCCTGTTTGACAGAGCTGAGGCAGACGAGATTTTGCGAGAGTTGGAGAGAGAAGTAGAATATTTCACAGGTAAGCAAAGGACTACAGTGTGTGGTTTTTTTGTATTTATTGAAGGCTTGTTTGAGAAAACCACTGGTTAGTGTGTGGCTACCAGGTGGCCTGAGTCCAACCACAGGTTCCTCGGAAGTCCTGGCCATCTGCAGCCATGGGCACAACTTGCAAACCTTCTTGGACAGCTCTCTGTGATGCCTATGATCTCCTGTAGAGATTTCTGGTTTTTTTTGCTTTCTGTTGTTTGGGATTTTTTTTTCATTTTTAATTTTTATTTATTTTTTTTATGTGTGTACCGTCAAATTGGATCTGACTGGTACAGGAGGCGATTGTTCCTCCTTCTTCAGCAGAGCATCTGGTGGATTTGAACTGCGCACCTCTGGGATTGCAGTACAGTTTCCTGCCACTAGGCCACCAGAGCTCGCCCTTTCTGTTGTTTTTAAAAGGATAGTTCTGTGCTTCACGTTTTGAAAAAGTGTGAACATTTCCCCGAGTTGCAGCACCATTTCACTTCCCCACTGGCAGCGGATCATGGGTTCCAGTTTCTCTGTGGCTTTGTCAACACTTGTAGTTTTCTGATAATAGCCAACTTAGGTGTAAATTAATGCACTTGCTATCAGCATTCAGGAGAGCAGGAGACCTTGCACTGGGAAGGTCTGCAGTCGGGGACCTCTCTAAATTACTGAGAAGCAGAGGTGTTAATTTGAGGACCAAGGTGTGTCTGATTCGGGTCACGGTCTTTTCAGTCACTTGCTGTGTTATTGGGAGCAGCTGGACAATGAATGAGGAGACAGAAGAATTGATGCTTTGAACTGCGGTGCTGAGAGGAGTACTGACTATCTCAGGGATTGCCAAGAGAACAGACATGTTTAGAAGGTGCAGCCAGAGTGATCTTTCGAGGCAAAGATGGCAGAGCTTCACCTCACATCTTCAGGCATGTTGCTAGGAGTGGCTGTTCCTCGGAGAGGGCCGTCATGCTCGTGGGGAGGAGAGTCGGCGCAAGAGAGGAGGGCCCTCAGCTAGGCGGATTGACACGGTGA
Organism: Elephantulus edwardii; assembly: GCF_000299155.1. NCBI lineage: Eukaryota > Metazoa > Chordata > Mammalia > Macroscelidea > Macroscelididae > Elephantulus > Elephantulus edwardii. Next base: position 5,491,602 of record NW_006399901.1, on the reverse strand, counting down.
CTGCAGCGATGCTGCGTCAGGAAGCGTGAGGACGCACAGGACAGCACAGCGTTCGTAAGGTCGCTTTGAGTCCTGTGTGGCTCGATAGCACCTGACAGGAAGAGGTGGCTGTGAAAGGGCCCTCTGGAGGTCTAGTGGGTAAGAATATGCTCTGCCAAGTCAAAGGCAGGTGGTTTGAATCCACCCACTGCTCCCTGGGAGCGAGGTGGGCAGTGTCCTGTGATTTACAGCCCCTGCAGACCTGCCGGAGGGTCAGCGGAGCATTGGTTTGGGCTCAAAGGTTCATAACGACAATAACAACAAGAACAGTGGAGATAAAGGGAGCCCCAGTGGTGTGGTCCATGTTGCGTTACTGTGCTGACCCAGAGGCTGTGTGACTCTGGAGGTCCGAGTCCCCAGTGGTCGAGGGAGAAAGACAAGCGATCTCTTCCCATTGAGATTCATGGCCTTGGAAGGCCACCGGAGGGTCGCTTTGGGTGGCATAGACTCCATGGCAGTGAGAATGAGTGAAAGTAGGCCTAGCGTGTGGGCAGCAGCACTTCAAACCAACCTAGGAAACCAGCTCAGTACCTTGAGTCAGAACCGACTCACAGCCGGCCCGCAAGGGTTTAAAGGCTGTGGGAGTGGCTCGCCCGTCTTTCTCCCATGTAGCGTCCGGTGGATTTGCACCACATGTCTTTGGATTGGCAGTGCAGAAGCTTCCACGTGACTGTAACGTGTCCCAGGGTTGAGGCCCACTGGATTAGCAGGAGAAACGGTATACCTGATACTCCAGCATCACCTGGAGGGCTTGTAAGAACTCTGATTGTTGATCCTCATTGGCCAGCTTCGTCTCTGTGGCGTGTCCAGGCGCTGGTGACGCTGCTGGTGTCGGGCCCACGTGCTGAGCTGCTTGTCCGGTCCTGTGAGAGCACCAGGCATCTGGCCGAGCACGGGGAGGCGGGCGTGGAGAAGGCCCCAGGAGCCGTCCGCCCAGCAGCCTGAGCTGTGTTAGCTGTCTCTGGTGGAGCCCGAGGCCCTTTGCCCCCAGTTGGCCACACCACCTTGGGAGTTGCCATCAAGTCTGTGCTGACTCACAGTGGCCCCACGTGTGCAGAGGTGAACCACTCCCTTGGCTCTTCAAGGCTGTGTGACCTTCTGGAGGCAGACTCCCAGGCTTGTACCCCGACGTGCCTCTAGGTGGGTTTGAACCACCAACCTTACAGCTAGTATTGGAGTAATTAACGGAGCCACACAAGGTCTCCTTCAAGCCACCTTGGCGTGTGATGGGGGAACCCCGTGAGACAGTGGCTAAGAGATCAGCTGCTCATCAAAGGTTAGTGGTTTGAACCCACCAGCTGCTTCAGAAGAGAAAGAGGTGGCAGTCTGCCCCTGTACGATGCACCGGGACCCCCGGTAGGCAGCGCTGTTTGCTCCTTCAGTGTCCTTAGGAGGCAGAATCCACCACACGTAGGACCTAACATGATGCTCAGCTGTAAGCGTCTGCCTTCTCCACTGCAGCTAAGGCAGTTGTTGTTGTTGTGTGCCTTCGAGTCGCTTGCGACTCATAGCGACCCTATGTACAACAGACCTAAACTCTGCTCTGTCCTGTGCCAGTTGCACTGTCTCTCATACACCCATCCCGATTACCCCAGGCACTGAATTAGTCTACCTCATAGAGGGTCTTCCCCTCCTGTGCCGTCCCTCCACCCTCCTAAGCATGATGTCCTTCTCCAAGGACTGGTCTCTCCTTACAACATGTCCAAAGTATGTCAGACAGAGCCTCAGAATCCTTGTCTCCAAGGAGCAGCCTGGTTTAACCCTCTCCAGGATGAACTTGTTTGTTTTCTTTGCAGTTCATGGTACCCTCAATACTCTTCTCCAGCATCACAGCTCAAAGGCATCAATTCTCCTTGGTCATTGTCCAACTCTCTGATGCATAACAAGTGATTGCGAAGACCATGGCCTGTATCAGACACACCTTAGTCTCCAGAGAGACACCATTGCTCTTCAGTACTTTAGAGATGTCCCTAAGGCAGTTGTTACAGCGCCAAAACCAGGCTGGACTCACCCACTGTTGTCGAGTTTGGAGCCGACTCATCACTGACCCTCCAGCTGGTTTTTAGAGGCTTGAATCTCCCTGGAGGAAAATGCCCATCTTTCTCCCTCGGAGTGGCCAGTGCATTCAGACCACCACAACTCGATGGTTTTCGCCACCAGGCTCCGCTAGGCATGAGTTTCTCTGAGTGCAGGATACAAATCACTGTTCTTACATGAACATTGTGGCAGTCCACGCGATCTTTGAGGAGGCGTTATATTGAATGACAGAAGGGAGTGTTATTTCTGCATTAGTTCTCTCTCAGTCTTGAGGACTGCAGTTTTACTCAGATTAACATTGAACATTATACTCTTTTGACATGAGCACAACCTCCCTCTCTCCCCCCCCCCGTTCCTCACATTATTTTGATAAGCACATTAAGCTAAAAGAGGTTTTTTTTCCATTCTGCTTTCACTGCTACTGTGCTCACACAGAAACCTCAAGTAAGGAAGGTGGTATCCGCTCAAATGAATAAATACAAGCACTGCTCCAGTTGTTTATTTTCCCATCACCAAACTCGATCCTCATACCTTTGTTGTTCTTAGGAACCATCCTTATACCTAAACGTCCTGTGCCTCAGCATCCTTATGGCTTTTTTGCGAGGTACCATCGAGTTGACGACCACTCACAGCAAACCTCTGAACGACTGATCTGAACCTTGTCCTGTCCTGTGACAGCCTCCTGGTCACCACCTTGCTCAAGCCCCACTGTGACAGTCACTGTGTCAGGCCATCTTGTTGAAGGCCCCCCTCTCCGACCCCTCACTTTTCCCAGCAGGACGTCTTTTTTCACGGGCCCCTCCTGCCAACATGCCCAAAGTAGGTGGGACAGAGTCTTACCATCCTGACCTCTAAGCTGCACCCTCTGGCACTCTCTCCAAGACAGACGTGCTCTTCTGGCACCTTGTGGGATATTCACCTTGGCTGTACCTTTAGCAGACAATTTTGATCAGAGGTAACATTTTAAGAGGTTAAGAAAAATGGAGAGGACAGTACGAATATGCAAGGATGGGTGAATGAGGCTGAAATTCACTAGGTGCGGTGTCCTGAGACATGCATGGTCTGATGCCATTGTGTCCATCCTATTTGTGTGCTGTCTGGGTGGGGGCATTATTTATGTGGGCATTTACTTGCCAAAAAAACCCAAACCAGAGTCACATTCCTCTCTATTTTTTTCCCCTAATTGAAAATTTCAAATTTTATATACAAAACGAGTGTTCCTTTTGTAGAACAGATGTAATTGAACTTGATGAACTTGATCAGTGAGTTCAACTTGATGGAGCTGATGTTCTGATGGACATGCTGACGGCACGTGGAGGCTGTTTGTCTGGGTCAGGCCACTCGCCAGTTGGGGCACACTGGACAAGTGTGGGAACCCTGGCCTGACTCAGGGTGGCTCTAGGAGCTGCTGGAACCCATCTTGTTTTGAGGGGTGCCCAAAGGCAAAAAGCCTTTTTGGGTTTCTGCGGGGCTTGGGCTGACTGTGTATGTTGTCCCAACAGGGGCGCTGGCCAAGGTGCAGGTATTTGGGAAGTGGCATGATGTCCCCCGGAAGCAGGCAACTTACGGCGATGCTGGGGTGACTTACTCGTTTTCGGGCCTCACTCTGTCTCCAAAGCCCTGGATCCCAGTCCTGGAGCGCATCCGGGATCGTGTTTCCCTGGTGACCGGACAGATATTCAACTTTGTTCTTATCAACAGGTGACACTTTTTTTTAGGCCAGGAACTAAATTTTAGGCATATTCTGTCTTTCCCAGAAGTTGAGTTTAGGATTCCAACCTGCATTATTTGTTTGTACGTCAAGCACTTTTGAGTCCTCAAGGGGTGGTGGTTGCCAAGGACTGATTCCGGTTCTGCGTGTTACAGAGTAGAACGGTGCTCAATAGTGTTTGCTTGGCTGTGATTGGAACAGGAGCAGATTGCCAGGCCTTTATTCCAAAGACCCCCGTGGGGAAAGGCATGAGGAAAGGGAGTCTTCACATCAGAGCGACGAGTGACTGACAAGAAAACACGGGAACGCTTCACACAATGCTGGGTGACCTACAGGGAATGGTGCTGGTTCACAAATCAGAAGGGGCTGGCTCTCAGGGCAGGTCTCTCACCTGACGTGGGGCTGGCTATGCCTCCTCGTTACAGGCCGCCTTGTACACTGTGTGATGTGGGGCAGCCTCCCTCGGCCATGGCAGCCAGCACCGTCTCCCTAGGGTGAAGCCCTGGCTCAGGAGGAGGGTCACTTTTGGGCTGATCACTGAATGGCCAGCTGGGAGAACAGAGGCTGCCTGATGTGTCTGGGGAGAGGAAATCCACCAGTGAGGCTGGGAAGGGCATGGGACGAGCTTGGAGACAGGGCCATGCAGAGGGATTTGATGTAGTAGAAAAAGGCATTTTACCTGATACACCTTTATGTGTATGAAGCAGCAGAACTGTACGGCAGAATTCTGGGCTGTTAAAGTATACGGTGCAGATGTGCACATGGCCAGTGGCAAGTGACCTCAGGCCTAGCAGAGCCACAGCAGGGAGTGCCATGCTCCCGTGTCACACCACATGAGAACAGGGTGGCCTGAGGGGTTGCTGGTTCTCAGAAGGGGCTGCTGTGACCTGCACGTACTCTGCCCCTGCAGGTACAAAGACGGCCATGACCACATCGGCGAGCACCGTGACGACGAGCGGGAGCTGGCTCCCGGGAGCCCTATCGCCTCAGTGTCCTTCGGGGCCTGCAGGGACTTCTTCTTCCGTCACAAGGACTCTCGGGGGAAGCACCCCTCCCTGCGGGTGCAGCCGGTCAGGCTCCAGCTGGCCCACGGGAGTCTGCTGCTGATGAACCCGCCGACCAACTCCCACTGGTATCACAGCCTCCCTGTCCGCAAGAAGATTCTGGCTCCCAGGGTCAATCTGACCTTCCGCAAGATTCTGCCCACTGACAAATAAAGACCACTTTGAACAGCTCTTGTTGTTGTTGTGTCTGACCCACAGCTGTCCCTCCTGCAGGTTTTCAGTCGCCTGGGAGGAGACTGCCCATCTAGCTTCTCCAGAGCAGCTGGTGGATTCAAACTGCCTATCTTTGGGTTGGTGGCACAGCTCCTTCCTACTTCGCCACCATTGTTCCCTTTTCAACATCTAGTGCTCCTGGTTCTGTCTCATGGTCTCGACCGAGACATACCTTTTACCACCTGGGGACACAGAAGTGGTTTAACCACATCATGGGGCTTAACGCTAAGGCTGAATTCAGCGAGGTGATGGCCACAGCAAGCTGGTAAATTATGAACGATAGCCGTTTGCTTTTTCCTAACAAAAAGATCCTTTTATTGCTATAGTACACGGCAGATACAAAAAAGACCTGTAGCAAATACATAAATGAGCATCTATGATGGCAGAAACAACCCACTTTAAATTTGGTTTCTGCAGAAAGCAGCAAACTGCATCAAAAATTGACAGCTGGACAGATGGTGCCGATTATGGCTGCTGCTTAATTCCTAGTAACTCAGAAAACGAGGTCAGCTCCGGTCAGGTCAGGGGCTTTGTACAGACATCAGTCACACTACCTTGACTCCCTCTGGTCTCCCCACAAAGGCACCTCCGCTTTCAGCCTGCTGGCCTCTTTAATAGCAGGTGTCAAAGAGTGAGCGGCAGTGACGGGCTAATTAAAGCCACACGATTGGGCGTTTTTCACTCTACCAGACACTGGTGCGTTTGTTTCAGCATCAAAGCCAGGGCCAGTGTGGGGGGTGTGGGGAATGGACACACCAGGTCAAGCTGGCCCTTTTCACACTGATGTGTGTGACCCCGAGTTCCTTCCCAGATTATTCCCTTGCGAGCAGGAGTTACTGAGTCCTCCAGATGCATGCTGGGCCTGCGGCTCCTTGCCCTTTGTACTGACACCAGGGCATCGCCTGTGAGTGTTGGGCAGTTCCACCATCAAAGGCACCACAGTTGTTGGCCTCAACTCAGGTGACCTTCAGGGAGAGCACAGATGACCCCATGACGCATCACCACGAAATCCATTCCTCTCATAGCAACCCTGCAGGAGGGTGCTGGAGCTGCCCCAGTCTCCAAGCTGTCCTGTCACCTTTACTGAAGTGACTGTCCTGTCTGTCTGCCACAGAGTGGCTGGTGGAGTCGAATCACTAACGTCTTGGTTAGCAGTCCAGCACTAACCTCTGTACCAAGTGCAGCCCTAGAAAACATAGGCAGTACTGTGTTATCAAAACACTTTGCGCCCCAGGCTGCATTCACGGACCATCTGAAGGGGGAGGAAAGCGCTCAGTATATTCTGTGGCTAAGAGGCTACTTACTAGAACGAGGAGGAGGGAGATGAAGGATAGTTGATGACCTGTGAGCACAGCGGTACTAGATGTCAGCTGGCGCTACGGGTTCTTTCTGTGGGGAGGGCTGGTCATCCCAGGTAACCTCTTAACTTTACAAACAAAACAGATCCAGAGAGACGGCAGCCCTCCGTTCGGAAAGCTCTTTACACAGCCAGCTTCCTGCTAAGAGCTCTCGTCCACGGGCAATAAAGAAATGGATGAACTGAGCCATCCACGAGGGCCTTAGTGCCAGGGCATTTTCTACTTCACGGAGACTCTTCCCCAGTCAAACAGGCCTAGAAAACCACCACCTCTTACAGTCCAGGTGCAAGAGAGAGAAGCAACAGGTAGGAGGCTCCTTTTAAACCTACAAGGGAGCCAGTGAGACTCCCCAGGGGTTCGTTTTGCTGTCTTTACTACATATAAAGAATCAAAAGATTAGAAAAAGATGTACAAAAGGGAAGGAGGGGTGTGTGTCTTCGCTGCCTGCTTGCTCTGTGAGGAACTGAAGAACAGCGCTTCTTCCTCAGCCTGTTCTTCAGAATGGACGTGCTACAAAAGCTGTTGGAAGGGAAAGGCACTTTGTCTTCTCAGTTGCCTTTGATTCGCTATAGTGTTGACCGATGGAGTCTCGGTCACAGTTTTTGTGGGCCTGCTCGTTAAAAAAGAAAAGACCCACTACTGGAATAGGAGAGAATTAGCCGAAGTGTGACTCCCCTCAGAAACCCCGACATGTTAGGAGTGGAAAAGGGGCTTCTGGGGTCGGACTGCTTTTTAATCACCTGTGAAGTCAGGCTGGACAATGACGTGCCCCCCTCCCCTCCCATGAGAACACCTCCTGGTGCCGCTGGCAGGGCTCTGCAGGAGCCTGATCCGGCAGGAAGTGAGGGGCCAGCCCACGTGGAGTCTCTGCTTGGAACAGGCTGGAAGGCTGCAGGACGAGTGGGGCTGCTTGGGTGACACGCAGGACGATCTTGGCTTTTCCTGGATGGTGTGGACAGCTGAGCTGTGGGCCGTCACTCCTCGGACCTGTACTCCTGGCCCTCGGGCTGTGTCCTGGAGAGGACCCGCTCATAGAAGAGCAGGTACGCGCTGGAGGACAGCACCTCCTGCAGGCTGGCCTTGCGCACGCTGTCGTCGGAAACCCACAGCCACTGGTTGCTGGTTGAGAGCGGGTTCTTGGGCGATGGTGGGGACCGGCGGTAGGTCACAAAATGTCCAGAATGCATGTCTCCGTGGTGGACGACGACTGCCATCAGCCGGAAGAGGTATGTGGAGGAGCTGAAAGGCAGGGGAAAATGACTGGTTTATGAAGAGAATAAAGAGGCTGCAGAGGGCAAATAAGAACCCAAGAAGTTCATGGGTGGTGAATGCCAACTGTTAAACCCATATGAGTAAATATTATACCACCATTCAAATAAGCTCTGGTGGCCTAGTGGGTCAGGGGGCTGCTGCCAGCCCAAAGGCACACAGTTTAAATCTACCAGCTGCTCCTCGGGAGAAAGATGCAGTCTCCTGGGTGACAGGCAGCCTTTGAAAACCCACTGCGGCTCAGCTCTGGGTCAACGGCACATGAGGACGAACACAGCAGTGAAGGGGACAGCAAGAGGTCCATGCTGTGGTGTGGACTCACAACTCGTGGCGTGAGAGATCATGAACATTTATCCAGTTCTCTCTGTGGCAGCTCAAGAAACTGAAATTTTCTTTATGCTTTATTCACTCTCACACAGAGAGAGACAGAGAGTTAGTGTGTGCAAGTGAGTGACGACTGGTGGCCTAGTGGCAAGAAGCTGCTCTGCAATCCCGAAAGCGCATGGTTTGAAGCCACTGGTTGCTTCTCCGGATGAACAATCTCCTCCCATGCAATTAATGGCCTCTGAAAGCCTGCTGGAGGGTGAGCTGTGGGTCGGTTCTGACTCAATGGTACACCACAACAACACACACAGCACATACATGTATGTAGTGTTTATTACATGTTATTTTGTGTTTTTCTAACGCCTGCTTAAATAGGCTATCTATTTTGGACAAAACTAAGCAGGACAGTGGAGTGGTGGTGTGAGCTGCTGCTGAGTGGGTTCCAACCCACGCTGGCCTGCGGGTTCCTGGGCAGCACAGACGCTGGCCCATGGGGTACAGGGCAGCACGGACGCCAGCCCGTGGGGTACGGGACGGCACGGACACTGGTCTGCAGGGTATGGGGCGGCATGGAGGCTGGTCCATAGTTCTGGGGCCGCAAGGACACTTGCCCGCGGGTTTTGGGAGCAGCCTGGAGGCTGACCCACAGTTCCCAGGCTGCAGAGACTCTGGCCTGTGGGGTACGGAGTACCACGAACGCTGGCCTGTGGTTTCCTGGGCAGCACAGCTCCACAAGAGGTTCTTGGTTGGTCTTTACAGAAGCAGATCACCTGGCCTTTACGTCCTCAGAACTGCTGGTTTGGAGGTTTGAACCTTCAGCCTTTGGGGTGACAGTCAAGTGCAACCCAGGAATCACGGGGAAGGTGCAGCTTCAAGTGAAAGAAAATGTAACCTCCACATTTTTATTAATTTATCTCTGTGAAAAGTGACTCCTGGAATCTGAGAGAAAGGGCTGAAGCAGGAAGGCCGTCGTGTACAGAGCAACTCACCTGTAGTCGGGCAGAGCCGGGAGTGGGAAGGGCACCGGGGCTGGCAGGGAGGGCAGTAAAGAGGGGGAGCAGGCGCCATTCATAAAAATCTGTGCTTTGGGGGCCCCTGGCTGATTCAGAACTGCAAGAGAAAAAGACCTAATGGAATTAAAATTAGCAGTCGCTTTGGGAAAAGAAAATATGGCTAAAGATGAACTCTTTGTTACAAAGGGAGATGACTTCATATTCTATCGATTCCTAAGACTTCCCTACCTTTTGTCTCTCTTTTAAGACCAAACAGGCAAAGGGGATCTGGCTCCTGGTCCACTCCTGTCTCCATAGCTCTGAATCCTTGAGACTCCTACCCGTGTGCTAACCAAATTCCGACAGAAACCTCGGTGCTACTGGACGGAGACGAGGCAATGAGTGCAGCCTAGTTGGGAGGAGGAAGCCAGAGACACAAACAGAGGAATGTGCCTGGACACAAACGCTGGGCCTGTGGCCTCGCCCTGTCCCATCACTTCTGACCTGCTGTGGCGGCTCCTGAAATGAGGTGTCTCCAGGCCACTCAAGGGTGATTGTGAAGGATGAGACGGACACTAAGTTTGGAAAGGGGTGCAGGGAGGACGGAGCTGCCCTCACTGGTGGCAGCACGTGGGTGGATGGTTAAACAGCATGCATTTCAGTCAGTCACTGGGTCTCTGTTTCCTGACTGGTAGCTCAGAAGAGCTCTCTGGATTATTTAAGAAAACTACCCGATCTGCACCCGGGGCCAACCTTTCAGCTTGCTGCCTGGCCCTTAACTCTCCACCTGGAAACACTTGGGAATGTCTCTTTAGTCTCTCAGAGCCTGCATTTGCTCGCCAGTAAGTAAGGCAGAGTGACAGCTACTGTGTCTCACAGGAGAAGGCCTGGGTTAACTGTGGGCAGTGGGTTAACTGTGGGCTGCGAATGAAAAGGTCAGCAGTTGAAACCTACTACCTGCTCCACAGGAGGCAGATGAGAAAGTGGCTCCCCATAGAGTCACAGTTTCAGGGTGATAGTGGGCGTGGTCCAGTGGGGACTAATTTTGTAAAACATAATGAATGGGAATGTTTGAACAACACACAATGTGAATGAAGGATGGTGTGAAACACAATATATACAAACTTTGTAAGCAAACCAATATAAAATGAAAACTAAAAAGGGTAAGGTAAAAGAGAAGACTCAGATAAACCAAACAGAGGTTCTTGGGAAAAAAAAAACCCCTGCAAAACTTTAAACTGATCAATAAAAATGAACTAACAAAAAAAAAAAAAAAGAAAAAAAATTCAATTAAAAAAGTTAGAGGCCCCTAGCAAAGGAGTTCAGTTGTTATGTACTGTTGAGTCAGAACTGACTCAGAGATGACCATCCAGCACTTTTAGAGGGTAGAACTTACACAGGAGGAGAGTGTCCATCTTTCTCCCACGGAGCAGCTGGTGGATTCGAACCACTTGCCTTTCGGTTGGTAATGCAACTCCTTACCCACTCGGCCACCAGAGCTCCCAAGTCAGTTCTACTCTTATTCTGGGTCACTATGAGTTAGATTCGACTCCACCACAGTGTGTGATGCTTCACGAGGGGAGGCAAATCACTGAAAAGCTGGAGGTTCAAATCCACCCAGAGGCACCTTAGAACCAAGGCCTGGTGATCAACCTCTAGGAACCAGCCATTGAAAACTCGACAGCGCCCGAACTGTGCACCCCTGGGTCCATCAGGAGTCAGAGTGAAGTGACAGCAGCTAGCCAGGCTCTGGCTGCTTAACTGGGATCTAGTGTCAGGATGACTGACCGCCAGCCAATGAGGACAGTGAAGGGTCAGTGGGAAGCAGTGCCAGTGCTGACTGCCCACATCTGTAGCTGGGCCACCCAGTGTGCCCGGGGAGAAGGATACCCACTCGGATGAGCAATGTGGACCAAATTCTGGTTAGTCAAAAGGCCAGAAAGAAGGGAACTCTGGTGGCAAGCAGTTCAAGTCCACCAGCTGCTCCTTGGGAGAAAGATGGGCAGTCTCCTCCCTTGCAATTTACAGCTTCTGAAAACCCACCAAAGGATCAGCTCTGACTTGATGGCTCATTTAAAAACCAAACCGAAACAACGATAAGAAAGCAAGAAAGACCAAGCTTTTCTCTCGATGTTTGGCACCTGTAACAGTTTTGCAAACTGTACAAACTTTGCATGGTCTAGCATTTCCATAGCTTTAAGAGCTCCCCTCTCCTCTCTTGATTCTCCTGTTCTCCAGATTTTCAGGGGCTCCTGTACAAGCCATTCCCCTACATTACAGAGGACTTGAAAGGAGGGTGCTGGCACCCCAGTACCCATCTCTCGGTGGCCAGCTCCTGGTGAACTAGCTGGACACACCTGGCTTGGGGACTGGCGGCCCGGCTCCGGCACTGTTGGTCAGCGTGGGCTGGGGCTGGCCTCGCCTGTGGCCCAGCAGGCGGTACTTGTAGATGTCCATCGTCAGGAACTCGCTGAACTGCACGTGCTCGTGCCGCTTCAGAGGCGTGCCCTGGCTGGACCAGCTGAGGCGCTGCAGGTGGATGCAGAGGCACTGTGGGAGCTGCGGGCGACACGGCGCGTCACTGTGGGTGCAGGGCCCAGAGCCAGGGCCACGAGGTGTGTGCGGGAGGTGGGCTCACCTTCCCGAGCTTTAACTGCTTGACGAATGTAGTCCTCTGGTGCTCCACCTTCCCCCCGGTCAGCGTCGCCTGGGCTTCTATCTGAAATGAAAGAAACAGCACTTGTCTGTAAGGATGCTCACAGTGAGGGGTCTGGGAGAGACGCGAGCCGCAGGTCACACGACTGGGGCCTGGACGGGGGCAGTGTGCCTTTCAGGCACTGGCCTTCCGCCAGCTGTCATGAACTTGGCTGCCCTGTGATACATGGCCTAACAGTGGATGGAAGAGGAGATGAAGAAAGAAATCAATGCAGAACTCTGACCTATTTGGTTCCAAGTCTTCAGAACTACTCTTCTACTCCAAACCCCCAAATCCAAACTGCTGTCATGCGTCTTTCCTCTCAGGGTGACTCTAGGACAGAGAACTGTTCCCCTAGGCTTTCCTGGGTCTAATCCTGGAACCTTTGCAGAAGGTGCTCTTAAGGCACAGTGGTTAAATGGCTGCTAACCAAAATGTGAGTGGTTCGAACCTCCCAGTCACCTCGTAGGAGCACAGCCTGGCAGTCTGCTTCCAGAAAGAACTCGGAATTACTTTGTGGTGCTTCTCCTGGTTCCTCTGGGACTGACTACTTTGAGTCGGAGTCAACTCAACGGCAATGGGTGGTGCGGTTTCTGGTCGTTTTTCAGGGAAGCAGATTGCCACATCTTTCTCCCGCAGTGCGACTGCTGGCTGGAACCTTTCAATCTGCAGCTGACAGCCCAGCCGCTGTGCCATAGAGCGCCATTCCTCCTGACTTTAGTTATTTACTGTGTGTGGATACTATTACCAAAGGTGTCCTGTGATTCCTGCAGGGGTCAGTGATTGAGCACATGGCCTCTGACCAAGTCCACACAATCCCTCTGGTTCAGAGTGTACAAGTCAATTGCTTGTGGGGTGTGAGAGTGGTGGTCAGACAAACAGTGCAGGTAAAAAAGGCAAGGTGTGGACATGGAGACAGCCGAAATGTCTGGACGGAGAAAGTGTGAGACATTCACACGATGGAGTACTATGCAGCACACAGGAGCAACGATTCTGAAAATGACTTTATAACATGAGAGAGGCTAGAGAGACTTACGCTAAGTGAACTAACTCAGGTGTGTAAGAACAAATACTGCATGAGGCTACGATTATAAAAACAGAAGGATAACCAGTGAGATGTATATGGATATACAAAGAGGGGAAGGGGTGGGGGTAGGGGCCCGAGGGTGCAGAAGGGAGGAAATTACCCGGTTGAAAAGTCTGATGGGGAGAGAGCATTAAAAAAAAAAACAAAAAAAAAACCCCACCATAAACAATGTACATAAGTGAAACACAATTAAAAAATAATTAGATAATTAGAAATAAAGAAAACAAAAGGTAAGGTGTGAGACACTAGGGCACGCTGAGGTCTGTACCCCACTGCAAAGAATGACCTCCAAGCATGACCTGGATTTTTCTTTAAACACTCAGTGCATGAAGCAAGTTCACTGGGAAAAGATAACTGGTTCACAGGCTGCTGACTTCCAATCCCAGTTAGACAGAAACTGCTATGGTGGAAGAGTCTACTGCTGTTTTGCATGGAGCACTGAGTCATAACCGATCCACAGCTGACCCTCCAGTAGGTTTTCTGAGCCAGTAAATCACACAGGAGGAGGAGGCCCATTTTTCTTCCATGGAACAGCTGGTGGATTCGAACCTAGTGCCCTTGGGTTGGCAGGTTCCTTACCACTGAGCCACTGGAGCTCCCTTAAAAGAATATGAGGTGGTATAAAAGGATAAAAAAAACAACCACTCCAGGGCTAACGGTATGAGCGGCGCTTGACAGGAGGCGCAAGTCAGCGGAGATGGCTCCTGTGGGTGAACCCATACCTTTGTGCAGTTGTCACATACGACATCCCGCACGGATTCCGATGAGATGAAGTGGTGCAGGCAGTGGTCCAGGGTCAGTGGGTGGCCCTACAGCAACAGAAGAAAAGGAATTATTACTGCTCAGCATTTGGGGCGGGCTGGAGGGGGGCTACGCTCAATCTGCTAACAGACAGCAGAGAGAACCCGGCACCATCAGCTGGGCCTAAGCCAATGTGCAGCGCTGATCATTCCGGCCGTGCTGCTGCTGGTGGTTCAGAGGTGTGTGTAGGTAACACCGCAGAAAGACACGGCGGTCCACACTGGACCAGTTATCTCAGAATTGGACAAATACACACACCCACATGTGTGTCCAAAAACAATAAGGCGTCTACAGCAGGCACACACGCACCATCCCTCCCCCTCTTTACTGAGGTCGTGGTAACGAGCCACCACTGAGTTGATTCCCATTCATGATGGTGACCCCACGTGGGCTGGACTAGACGTGTGCTCCACCAGGGTCCTTCAGTGGCTGGTTTTTCAGAAACAGACAGCCATTTTTTTTCTGTCAGAGCATATCTGCGTGGACTTGAACTGGCAACCTTTCAGCCAGCAGTTGAGTGTGTTAACCATGTGCACCATCCCAGGACTCCTAGGCCATGGCACCTCTTTAAAGCCAGGCTGCGTGTCTGAGTAACATAGTCCCCGAGTCACACAAAATGCCTAAAAGGGCTATCAGATTGAAATGTCTTGAAACAGTGAAAGTAAAGCACAGACCAGTACGTACCCACATGGCAGCAGGGATACTTAGTGAAAGGCTATCAAAGGTGTCAAAGCGAACAGGACTCTGAAAACAAACCCAGAAAGGTGATCAATGCCAGGCTTGCTAAAGGGGAAAACACATGGCTACGAAATAGTCTCATGTCAACAGTCCCAATCTAAATAGTCAACAGTAAAGGAAACAGGATGATTTAGAAAGAAATTCTTTTCAAAAAACCCCTCATTCAAAAAATGCCAGTCATCAACTTGGGAAAATGAAAAGCTTACACACAGCTGTCCCAGTAACGCTGGGCTTTGATCTTTGGCAGTTCGGGTACAGCTATATAGATGTTCATCACGGCACTGTTCAGAACAGCAAAAATGTGAACAGACTGTTTCCAGGTGATGGCTAAACAAATCCTGGAACATGGTAAGACTGGAATGCTATCTTACAGTTTATAATAATACCGCTGTTGTCACGTGCTATTAAGTGACCCCCAGTGGGTTTTCAGAGGAGACTGTCTTTCTCCTGCCGGGCAGCTGGTGGATTCGAACTGTGTGCCTTTTGAATTGGCAGAGCAAGTTCTCACCCACTAGGCCACCAAAGTGCACAACACAGAAGAATAAAAAAAACCAATAAAAGGTATAAAGAGGGTAAAGGAAGTCTTTGTGTTCACATGATTGTTAACACACAGAGAATTTGAAGGAATCAGAGAAAATGTCTAGAACCAATTAAGTGAATTTTCCCCCAAGGTGTCAGGATACAAATGTCACTGGTGGCAAACAAGGGGACTCTGGTGGCGCAGGCTGCTAGCCCAAAGCAGTGCCTCTCTGGCGGTTCGAATCCAGCAGTGGCACTGTGGGAGAAAGGTGGTCTGGGTGTTTCAGGTTTATCATTCAAAACTGTCTTTTCCTAGCTGAAAGATTAACTGTTTGTGTTATGCTGAAGTACTGTATTAAGGAGAGTGGGTCAGGATGGGGTCCAAGCTCCACCTGACGTCCCCACCTGACTAGAGGCGTATTGAAGCTCTTGGGACCTCAGTGCCACGTGCTTTTTCCCTTTGGAAAAGCCCGCTCACCTGGCACATCGCTCTCAGCTGCTCACCAGGCTCACACCACCTGCCTGCATCACCCACAGTCACCATCTAGCTGTGCCATGGTGACACGCGGGCCTGGCCCATAGCTCACCAGTTTCTCCAAAACCAGCCTGCTACCTCTGGTCACGTGAGTCACCCCCCTAATGGGTCTGAGTCTCTGGGAGACCTTGTAGCGAGCCATCGGACCCAAGGGACACAGAGAAGTGAGGAAGCAGAACCAAGGAGCTGCTGCTGTTGGAGATCACGGACAGACACAGCAGGCATTTGGGACTAGATTGACTTGACAGTCTTATAACTAGCCTATTATTAATTTTAGCAGGACGAATTATAACAACAGCTGGGCAACCTCCTCCTGTGAGGTTTACAGCTTCCCTGAAAGCACTGGTTGGCTCTGAGCTGGTTTTGCCTTTACAGCAGTGAGTGAGGGGAGGAGCTTGTGAGGACGGCTCGGGAGAGGATAAGGTGTCTGTTGGTTACTCAAAGGGTCACTAAGAATTGCAGTTGACTCAGCACCTAAAGACACGCGGGGCAAGGTGGTTTGGGGGACATGGGGAATAAAAATGGTCTCAATTGGCTTGTGATGAGAACAACTGTCTGCTTTTGTACTCTGTTGGGAGGAATAAAACACTGGTTTTAAAAAAAGCCACACACACACACACACACCCCCACCCAAACAGGGTCTAAACCTGCATACTCTGATGCAGAGAGGGGACCAGGCCCGACAGAGGCCTTGCTGGTCCACAGCGGCTGTCCTGTGTGGGTGCTGAAGGTGCCACCCGAGGACCAGCCGGGCAGTCAGCAGGCACTCAAGCAGGGCATTCAGTCCACCGAGGGCACCGCAGTCAGAGGCCTGGACGGCAGTGTCAGCCCTTGACACCTAGACCCCCAAGTCCCCTCCCCAAGTCCTCAAAGAACCCCTCACCAGACCGAATGGGGCCCTGGGCCTGTTCTCACCTGGTGTTCACAGTGTTTGCAGACCATGTTACTGGTCAGTCTTCCATGGAAAGGGTGCTGAGACTTCCAGTGAGTGGACGTAGGGTGAGGGGATCCTGAAATACAAACTGTCTTTTGGTATCACACTTTGAGTCCTTTGCAGCTGGCTTCAAAAATCACTCCCTTTTTCCTCTCTTCAGCATGTGGTAAAAACTCCCTCATAGGTTTGGTTTTGTTTTTTTTTTAAAGTGCTGTGCTGCTAAATGAAAGGTTGGTGGTTCCAATCCCCAGGTGTGCTGAGGGAGGAAGACGGGGCCGTCTCCACCTATAAAGATTTACTGCCTCGGAAACTGAACGGAGAGTCATTATGAGTCAGAACTGACTAGAAGACGGAGAGTGCGTGTGAAGTCAAACGATACAGCTCTTCCCTTACTGACTTTCATTTAAAGAAAAAAAGTCATGGCATTCCCATCACAGAATTCTTACAGGTTTTTAAATGTGCCTTCTGTAGAATGAGTATTGGGTCTTATTAATAACGTGTGTCATTAAGTGCTCTATTGCTAATTCAAAGGTTGGTGGAAACCAAACAACTGTTCTGCAGTCCAATTCCACAGTGATTCCAGCCTTAGAGACCCGGCGGAGCAATTCTATTCTATCACACAGTGTTGCTATGGGTGAGTGGAAAAGGTAGGCGGTTCAAATCCACCTGCTGCTCCGTGGAAGAAAAATGGGCCACTCCCTCTTGTGCGACAGAGTCTCTGAAAAACTGCTGGAGGCGCAATTAAGCTGGTTCTGACTTGAGAGCACAAAACAACAACAACAGAGGGGGAAAGGGCGCCTGATGGCTCAGTGGTTAAGTGCTTGGCTGTTACCCAAAGGGCGGCAGGTGGAATCCTCTAGTTTTTCTAAGATGCGTTGCTCTGCTCTCCACAGATTAGTTTTGCAAACCCTCTGAGCCACTTCTACTCTGTGCTAATGCGTTGGTACGAGTTGGGATGTACAAAAAAAGAAATGCTTCCATTTTCTTTTTCACACTTCCAGCCCAGGAAAACAATGATTTCCCCCGTAATCACTGTGATCACTGGCCATAAAAGGTGGCCAGAGTGGACACGCTGAGGACAGGAAAGGCGGTCTCTTAAGTTCTTCACGGGCTCAGTTACAGAAGGCAGAAAGAAAACTTTTGTTTGAGGTTCCAGTAACTCTATCTGGGGAACTGAGTGGGACTGGGGTGAGAGAGAGCAACTCAAGATGGTCCCTCAGAGAATATTTTAAAGTACATGTCTGAGCTGGACTGGCGGTCACTAGGGGGAAAAATGAACAACAAGCAAATAGATATGAATGGAAAACGGCTACCTCTGGTGCGGCAGGCTATCTGTTTGGGGGTGACTTCTGACTGCTGCTGTAGAGGAAAAAAGAAACATTGAGAATCCCACAGTCACCTCTTACCCCTCACCCCACCTTGAAGATGACACGTTTCTGTGCTGGCTGCACCACTGAAAACTCCATCTCCTAACAACAACAGCAGCCCATGATGCTGAAGCTGTATTAATGATCCTCTCTGGTTAATGACTGTCTACATTTCTTAGCAAATGCAATCAGAACACAGCTCCCCCCTGGATTATTTCTTGCCCTTTTTATCAACACAGGCCTTCCTGTTGTTTTAGGAAAATGCAGACAAGTTTAACATTTAGCATTTCTACTGCCCCTTATTCTTGCTGATTAAATGGGGAGAGGGGGGGAATTGTACACTCTTTCTCTCCAAGTTAACACAAATGGCATGATGGGTCATTTTAAAGCCCCTGATATTTCTCACCAGTCACCCGCTACCCAGAAGGCCCTTGGCCACCTTCCCCGCCCTCATGGCCACTCCTGGCTCTTGCTGAATCTAACGTTTGACACTGAAGTTGTACCTGCATTACACTGGTGTTTCTGGTATTCGGTACTGAATATGGACAGACAAACACCGTCAAGATGCATGCAGACAATCCAGAGAGGTCTTACCTCCAAGGAGTGCACATCAAACAGATGTGTGACCCGGGGCTGCCGGTCACGCTCATCCTCCAACGACGAGGTGATGACGTGGAAGAGCTCGTGAGCATCCTGTCAAGAACGGAGCAGGGCTCAGAAAGGACAGGCCAGGACGGGGGTGTCAGGGGGTCCCTGGGCCAGAACACCCAGCTAGAGGGGAAGCTGCTGCTCTCTACTGGCAGGTCTGGGGAGTGCATGTCTTTACAGCCACCTTTACTGTGGACCGTCCAGTAGTCCAAATGACCCGCCGGCTGGTTTTCAGAGGCAGTTAATCGCACAGGAGGAGACTGCCCATCCTGCTCCCACAGAGCAGCTGCGGGCCTCAAACCGAGTACATGCAGTATAGCAGTGCAGCTTCTTGCCACTAGGCCACCAGGGCTCTACAGACACCTTTAATGTGCAGCTTATTTATTGCCATTAATTAGGCAGTAAGTGAGACCATTTTTTTACCACTGCCAGTAGCAGCCCTGGTAAACGGCTAAATGTTCAGCTGCTAACAGCAAGGTCAGCAGTTCCAACTCACCCAGCAGGGCCTGGACATAGTAAAAGGTAACCATGGAATAGCAACCACCTGTTGAAGGGCTACCTTTATTTTACTTTATTTTAAATTTTGTGTGTGTATAAACAGATTCATCCTGGAGAGCATTAAACCAGGCTGCTCCTTGAAGGCAAGGATTCTGAGGCTTCATCTGACATACTTTGGACATGTTGTAAGGAGGGACAGGTCCTTGGAGAGGGACATCATGCTTGGGAGGGTGGAGGGACAACACAGGAGGGGAAGACCCTCTATGAGGTGGATTGATTCAGTGACTGGGGTGTGTCAGAGACAGTGCAATTGGCACAGGGTAGAGCAGGGTTTATTAGGGCTGTTGTACATAGGGTCGCTATGAGTCGCAAGTGACTCGACGGCACATAACAACAACAACCATCAAATCGGATCTGACTGGTACAGGAGGAGATTGCCCCTCCTTCTCCAGCAGAGCATCGTGCAGCTTCTTGCCACTAGGCCACCAGAGCTCCCTGAAGGGCTACCTTTAGGCCTTGAACCAATCCTGTAACACACTTCCTTTTCTAAGCATGTAGTAGAAACCCAAATAGTTCCTGGAAAGTAAATTTATTCATTGATGTCCATCAAAATAGGCATCTTTTTTCTAAGGGGAAAGGTCTGGTGATCTGCTCTCATGAAGATTTTGTTAAAAAAAGAACCCTCCATAAACCCAAAGTCCCAAACCTCTCGCCAATGAGCTACTTCTGACTCAGAGCAGATGACAGCCCACAAAACCCCTTGGGCAGTTTGCCACACAAGGTCACTTTAAGTTGAAAGTGGCCTTGATGGCCTCTAACGCCGTCACTAAGGAGCTCAGGAGGCTTAGTGATAAGGAATTGCGCTGCCAATCCAGAGGTAAGTGGTGTGAATCTGCCAGCGGCTGTGGGGGAGACGAGATGGGCAATCTCCTCCCACGTGACTTACAGCCTCTGAAAACTTGCTGGGTTGGTTCTGACTGGATAATGCACACAACAACAACAACAACAGCACCACCACAGCCGCTATTGACACAAGCAGGCAGCCCTCAATGTTTTCACAGGACCTTGTGAGCCCGAGAGGCTCACAAGGGGGGAAGGCAAGAAAATGCAGTTGTTGCAACGTGTTCAGCTTCCCTGAGACGGCCCGGCCTTCTTCCACTGTCCCAAGCGGTGCTGCTGTAAGGATCAACTCAAAGGCCGCTCTTCCAAAATGTCAACACCCCGCTCCAATCCTCCGGTCAGAGAAGCTCTCCGTCCCCTGAATCCTCCAAGCACTGCTCCCTGTTGTCAGGTGCTGTGTGTCAAATATGACTACGTGACCCTGTGGACAGCAGACCTGAACCCTGCCCTGCGCCATCCTCATCCTCTCTGGCACACTCGAGCCCACTGCTGCAGCCACTGTGCCAGTCTGGCCGAGGGTCTTCCTCTCTTTTGCTGACCCTCCATCTTTCCAAGCATGAGACTCCTTTCCAAGGAATATACCCTCAAAAATGTAAGATAAAGGGTATGCGTTCAACATTCAGGGAGTTTGGGATCTTCCAAAATAATAAACCAAAACACCATTAAAAACAAAAGTAAGGAATATACTGAGTCATTGTATCGAAAGGAATTGGTAGATACAGAAGAATTTAATGAAATAACACTTGAGCAAGAGCCTATGGTGATGAAGGAAGAAGTTCAAGCTGCTTTGAAGGAAATAGCAAAAAATAAGGCTCCAGAAATAGATGGTATACCAATTGACATATTTCAGCTAACAGATGCTGCCC
The DNA here is from genome assembly GCF_000299155.1 of Elephantulus edwardii. NCBI lineage: Eukaryota > Metazoa > Chordata > Mammalia > Macroscelidea > Macroscelididae > Elephantulus > Elephantulus edwardii. Next base: position 5,471,007 of record NW_006399901.1, on the reverse strand, counting down.
TGGATGTGCTCACCAAGCAGTGCCAAGAAATCTGGAGAACAATCACTGGGCCAACTGGTTGGAAGAGATCTATATTTGTTCCCATTCCAAAGAAGGATGACCCAACAGAGTGTGGAAACTATAGAACAATATCATTGATTTCACATGCAAGCAAGATTCTGCTAAAGATTATCCAAAAACGACTGGAACAGTACATCAGCAAAGAACTGCCAGAAGTCCAGGCTGGGTTTAGATGGGGTCGTGGTACCAGGGATATTGCAGCTGATGTTAGATGGATCTTAGCTGAAAGCAGGGAACACCAGAAGAATGTCTATCTGTATTTCATTGATTATGCAAAGGCATTTGACTGTGTGGATCATAACAAACTGTGGCTGACTCTGAGAAGAATGGGAATCCCAGAACATTTAATCATGCTAATGCGAAACCTATACTTGGACCAAGAGGCAATAGTCAGAACAGAGCAGGGTAACACTGAATGGTTCAAAA
>NW_006399901.1:5448161-5469821 GCF_000299155.1 Elephantulus edwardii | reverse complement strand
TCCTTGGAGAGGGACATCATGCTTGGGAGGGTGGAGGGACAGCGCAGGAGGGCAAGACCCTGTCTGAGGTGGAGTGATTCAGTGACTGGGGTAATTGGGATGGGTGTGTCAGAGACAGTGCGATTGGGACAAGATAGAGCAGAGTTTAGAGCTGTTGTACATAGGGGTCGCTATGAGTTACAAGCGACTTGATGGCACATAACAACAACAAAAAAAAGGAAAGTAAGGCAAAGTTTGACCATCCTTGCCTCTCTGGCTGCACTTTCTCCAAGAAAGAGCAAAGTGGAAACCTCACTGCTTTCCTCTGGCCTTAACTCCTGCATTACTGATCAGAACAGTGCTGTGGCTTTGGGACTGAGGGACAGTAGTTAACCTGCCACCTTTACCAGGCTGTGTGTCCCCAAGGGCAAGAGCTTTATCTTGCCATCTTTAGATCCCAGTCTCTCTCATGCAATGCACAGCCCAGATGAATTCTACCTGCAGGGTATATGCACCCACAGCTGACCCGAGGGGCCGTGCCTGCTGAGGGCAGGGCTGAAGGTGAGGACACCAGACATAACTTGCTGGCTTCCTGCTCTCACGGAGCTTGTGGTCTGGTAGGGAGCAGGGGAAACAGACAGTAGACTTGCTCATTCATGGTGGGCTCACAAGAAAATAAAACAAGACTTTGTGAAGAAGCATGTGGGCCAGGGGCTGGGGCTGAAGAGAAGTGAAGAGAGAGCCGCTTTCGACAGGAAGGCTCTGCTGGAGGTGAGACTGCAGTGGAGCCCTGAAGAGTGAAAGGAATGGGACCCGCGAGGGCCGGGTGCAGAAACTGAGAGGTATGGGCGCAGAGCCCGTGAGGGATGGGTGCACAGCCTGCTAGGGTCGGGTGCAGAACATGTGAGGGCTGAGTGCGGAACATTCCAGACAGCAGAAGCAGCTGGGCAAGCACCTTGAGGTGGCTGCAGGGACACAGTGTTTGGAGAATGGCTGGAGGCCAGCGTGAGCTCTAGGCAGGAGAGTAAAGAAGTCATAGGGTGTGGTGGGCAGCAAACTGCAGGGCCTGGCTTCTGTCCTGTGGTCACTGAAGGCCATTAGAGGACCCTGAAAAGAGGATCTAATCTCCTCTGGTCACTGTACAGGAAGGAAAACAGTGTGCAGGTGTGGAAGCGAAGAGGCCAACGTGAAGGCCACGGCAGCTCTCTAGGGACTCAGCTGGGACTGAAGCAGAGCAGGCCAGTGGCCCTGAGGCAACTGAGGCTCTAACGTGGACGTGGAGCCTCAGCACCTCTGTTGAGCTGGCTGGGGAGCAGGGATGGGGCGCAAAGGTCCCTTTGCGAGGATGGGCAGGGAAGGCGCTACTGTAGAGATCCGAGGTTGAGGAAGAAGCAGCTGAGGACAGGAGAAAGCCGGGTCTCGGGCTGAGGCTGCCCCCGCACTGGGGGACAAGCTCAAAGTGCTCCAGGAGCAAAAGGGGCCAGGCCTCTAGTGCAGTGTGGGGGAGCGTTCAGGAGGAAGGCCAGGCTATGGACAGGACAGGGGCCCGGCACGGGCTGAAAATGCAAGAGCAAAGCCATTTGCGCTTTCAAAGGAAAAGAGGGTTGCTTGGAGGTCAGCATCTGAGTGGTGAAGCACAAGCACTTAACCAATGCACCCTGTTGTTGTTGGGTCCCACTGCGTCCTAGGTGACCCTCCAGCGGGCACTCAACAGCATGAGGAAAGACTTCTCATCTTTCTTTTATTAGTGAGCAACCGGTGGATTCGTGTACCTCTGGGCAATCCGTCCCAACTTACCTCAACCCTGTGACACAGAGGATTGGCCTGACGGGGTTTTTGAGGCTACAAATCTTCACAGGAGCGGACTGCTCCTCTTTCTCCTGAGGAATGGCTGCTGTCTATCCACTGAGGATGAAGTTGTACTTCATCTGATGATGAGAGGAGCAAAGCTGGTGCTCCGGTCCCAGGTAGCATGGTGCTCTGAGACGCCACAGGAGTGGACAGTGAGGCTGTGTCAGTGGCCAGGGAAACACCAGTGTCTGTCCTTCATACGGCTGCAATGAAGCTGCCCTTTGGTCTTCAGTGTCAGCTCACCATCTCCCCCAAGTCACCAGGGAAGGAAGGGGTCCTCCAAGCCCAAGCTTAACGTGTTCAGATTATTGTGCTCACCTGCTCTTCGAATGAAGAGATCTGCCACCTGTACATCCGTAACACGTCCAGCAAGCAGCCTGCATCTAAGACCTCATCCTCCGTGACTTCCTGGCAGGATAGAGCTGGAAACAGAAACGGGAGATGGTGACTAGGTCAACGCTGAGCCTCCACTGAGTTTCCAGAACTATGTAGAGGACACTGCTCATGTTTCTCACACACAGCATTCAAACACAGGATTCAAACTGGGCCTCTGGCTTAACAGTGCCACTCCCCACAGACTCCACCAGAGCTCGCTCAACCGGCGAAGTTAACCCCGTCTGTGCTGGCAGGAACCTCTGCTGATGATTACATTTCTTTCCTATTTCTTCTTTACAGTCTTATCCACCAATCAATGTCTTAGAGACCAAAAAAAAAACCAAACAAAAAACCCACCAAAGAAATAAAACCAAACAACTCACCATTTAGGAACCTGATTTTATTGAAAGAATATTGTTTTCCTTAGATGGCAGTATTTAAATGAAGCAACTGGTTTTCTTTTTTTTTTCCTGATTTTCCGATATTCAAACATACCACCATCCGCATAAATTTACCGCTGCAAAACTCTTACTGAGCACAGTGATTTTTAACCCTCTCCTTGTTGTTGTTGTTAAGTGCCGTCGAGTCGCAGGCAACTCATAGCTGGAAAAACCTGCAAACATTCATCCAGTCTAACATTACACTGTGCACTTTGCTGTGGTTTGTTATGTGCTGTCAAGTCTCTTGGACCCATAGTGACCCTGTGTACAGCAGCTGTGAAGCCTGCCCTGTCCTGAGTCAGTCTCCCTGACTCCAACACACCTACCCTCATTGTCCCAGTTACTGTGTCAATCCATCTCATCTGGGGTCTGCCTCTCCTGTGCTGTTCCTCTACCCTTCCAAGCATGATGTCCTTCTCCAAGGATCGGCCCCTGCTGGCCACGTGCCCAAAGTAAGTGAGACAGAGCTTCAAAATTCTAGTCTCTAAGGAGAAACCTGGTTTCACCTTCTCCAGGCCACACTGCACTTACTTCTACAATATTTTTGCAAGACTGAAAAACAGGAACTCATATTTACATGTGAGTTTCTGATCATCAGAGTAAAACATCAAGCTACCAGTAGTGGCCTGAAAAGGTCTGCTGAACAATTTTGTTTTTAATTTTTAGTGGCACCAGATGTAATAAACAAAAATAAAAGTCTGATGGGCTGATGGGTTTATGTAATAAATGTCTAGGCCCAGGCTTAGCAGACCTGTTCTGTTAAGGGCAAGATAGGAAATAGTTTTAGGCTTTACAGCCTGTTGCAACTTCTGCTGTTGTAGGGCAAAAGGAGCCATAGACAATACTTAAATGGATAGGCAGCTGTGTTACAATAAAACTTTATTGACAAAAAAAGAGGCTAGATTTGGCTGACAACTGGTCTTGGCTATCTCACTCCCCACAGGAATGGACTAGTACCACCAAAGTGAGGCCAAGGACTCCCAAGGCCTATTAGGCAGGTCTGTTTTTTTTTTTCACTTGCTGCCAGTGGACTTGAGAGATTCCGTGGACCCCTCTAGAGTTCTGACTCTGGAGATTCTGAACACTGACTGTCTGCTCCCATACCTGGTCAGAGCCTAGAGGGTAATGATGGCTCCCAACACACAGAGCCCCAGCCAAAGCCTCACAGCTCTCCTTCTCACTCTTTCTACACCCTGATCTGACCTTTACCCTGCAGAACAAAGGCTGGGGAAGGCACTACAACTTCCTTCTTGCTCCCACACCCAGTGTGTTGAGCCTGAACTGTTCCCTTTAACCCAATTTTGCCCAAAATGTTGGGGGAGCAAGAGCAGTCTGGCAATGTCTACTAATACTCTACAACTCAGCAATTTTTTTCAGGATCTATCGTGGAGAAGAAGGAGCTCTGGTGGCCTAGTGGTAAGGAGCTGCACTGCCAACGCAGAGGCATAAGGTTCAAATCCACCAGCTGCTCTGTGAAAAAGAGAAAAGCAATCTCTTAAAGCAATTTTCAGCCTCTGAAAACTCACTGGAACAACAGCTATAAGTCATTCTGACTCAACGGCACACAACATTTAACAACATCCTAGAGAAGAGAGAATGGTTGTTCAGGGGTCAAATTCCTGCCTTCCTCTTGCAGGAGACCCAGGTTCGAATCCTAGCTATTACACTTCATGCATGGCTACCACCCTTCTGTAATTGGCTGGCTGCATGTTGCTAGACACTGAGTAACAATGATGACAGTTTAAAGACTAAAGAGCACCCTATCCAAGCCATGGTCTTCTCAATTGCTTCTTATGCACCTGAAAGTAGGATGGTGACTCAGGATGAGAGAAAAAAAGAACTGATGCCTTTGAGTTGTGATGCTGGAGAAGGGTACCGACTATCCCACAGGCTGCCAAAAGAACAAATCTGTGTTGAAGGAAGTGGAGTGAGAATGCTCGTTAAGAGGCGAAGATGGAGAAGTTTCATGTCAATTAACTTTCAGCACGTTTCCAGGAGGAGCCAGTCTCTGGTGAGGACTGGATGCTGGGAACCACAGAGTGCGGGAAGAAGGGGGTGGGGGAGGAGAGAGGATACCCTCCAGGGGATGAAGTGACAGGATTAGCACGATGCACTTGAGCACGGCAGGGTCTTCAGGAGGTTGTTCACAGGGTCAGGAGGTTGTTCACAGGGTCATTATGAGTCGTAGTCAACTCGATGGCAACTAACAACAGGCAAAGCATGATACCTGACTATTATTTCACTTCTGTTTCTTCAGTGATGACTGAGCCAAACATTTAAGTGTGTGTTAGCGATGTGTATTACTTCTTTTGTGAAATGACCACAGTTCCTAGACCAAGACAAATTTTTAAAGGCTTTTAAAATAAGATGACTTCTTGTAAGCAGTAGGCTACTTCTTCCTTATAAAGCTATGAAAATAGATGACATTTTAGGAAAATGGTTACATCTTTGAGTCAAACAAATAAAAACTACTGGTGGAGGCTTCCTGTTTTGTTTTTCCCCACAAAGATCGATATGATATTTTTAACACTGAAGTTGTTAATCTTCTGTCTACTACGTGGGGTTCTTTGAAAACATATCTGGTGTTGGTGGCTGAGTTGGAACTGACATCTAGCTGGCCCCCCAGAGGTTTTCAGAGGTGGTTAATTGTACTGGAGGAGGCTGCCCATCTTTCTTCTGCAAAGCAGCTGGTGGATTCAGAGAGCATACTTTTGCCAGTATACTTCTGCGCTGATAGCTCAGTTCCTTACCACTAAGCCACCAGAGCTCCTTGAACACATACATGTTATTGTTCTGTGCCGTTGAGACCTTGCAACTCCTAGCGACCCGTGTACAACAGCCCTAAACCCTGAGCCAACCTTATTGTCTCCGACACACCTACCCCATTACCCCAGTCACTGAGTCAATCCATCTTATGCAGGGTCTTTCTCTCCTGCTCCGTCCCTCCACCCTCCCAAGCATGACGTCCCTCTCCAAGGACTGGTCCCTCCTGGCAACATGTCCAAAATATGTCAGATGGAGCTTCAAAATCCATGCCTCCAAGGAGCAACCTGGTTTCACCCTCTCCAGGGTGAACCTGTTTGTTCTCCTGGCAGTCCATGGCCTGCCTACTCAGTACTCTTCTCCAGCACCACAGCTCAAAGGCATCAATTCTCTTTCCATCATCCCTGGTCACTGTCCAACTTTCTGACGCATAGCAAGTAATTGCAAAAGCTATGTATATATATATATATATATATATATATACATACATACATACATAGTCCCCTTTAAATTTTCAACTTGATACCTTTGAGGAGGTGCAGCAGCGTTAAGGATAAATATTGGTGTGTGTGGGGCTCCTTCTGACCCCGGGTGTACTGGGTGGTAAACTCTTCCAGCCACTTGATGAAAGCAGGGCAGGCTGACAGGCCCTGCAGCAGGGAGTTCATAAAGCAGGTGTTCCCTAAATTGACAAGGCCAGGAACGAGCCCTGGAAAAAAAAAAAAAGAAGAGATGAGCACACGGTGTCAGTCCAACCCTCTTCAGGACCCAGTTTCTGCAATGTGACCTTGAATCTGGACTCCCAATTTAACAAAACAAAAACCCAAAGGTCTGCTATTAAGCTGAATGACTCTGAGCAATGTTCCAGGCCCTGGTAGAACTACCTCTGGACGTTTCTAAGGCTGTAAATTATAGAAGTAGGTTTTCCTGTCTTTCCCCCATGGAGGAGCTGGTGGGTTCAAACCATTGACCTTTTCATTAGCAGCCATGCACTTTAGCCACTCTACCACCAGGGCTCCTTTCTCCAGTCTAAGAGGGTCCTTAATCCAAAGATCTCAGGTCAAGAGTCTAACGTGGGGAGGAGACTACACGACAGAAGGGTCCCCACCCTATGTCACAGTGATGGCTGGCACAGCCTGGATCGACGCACAAACACACTTAGCAATGATATGTCCTCTCTTCATTCTTTTCCACCCTGCTCTCATTCTCTCTTAATAAGGAAGGAATGACTCGCAGAGCTGAAAAGAACTGTTCTATTGTTGCTCCCCAAGGACAATGACTTTGCTTCAGTGGACAAGACACCACTATCTAAAGCTACTCTCAACAGTTTTCCTGAAAAGGTGATCAGTGACATTGGATAGATACCTCTTCTGCGGAAAAAAAAAAATCTCAACTGCTTTTACTTATGAAAGGTCAAAAAAAATGCACAGAGGGAAGGGAGCTGTGGTGGCCTAGTGGCAAGAAGCTGCCCTGCAATCCCGAAGGCGTGTGGTTTGAATCTACCAGACGCTCCACTGGAGAATGAGGAGCAATCGCCTCCTGTGCCAATTAGATCAAACTCGACGGTACACAAGAAAAAAAAAAAAATCCAACAAACCCACAAAGGGAGAGAATGATCTTAAAAAACCCAACCTGACTGTAACCATGCTTAGAGTTAATGATGAGCAACACTCTGTCATATCCGCTCATTCCATCCCCTTTTCTTGTGGAATTGTAACCCTTATCAGTACAGATATATTCAATTCACAAGGGAGAATGTTGATTAATGGAGACTCATTCAAAACGTTTACCAGTAACAAACAGGGAGCTCTGGTGGCCTAATGGCAAGGAGCTGCGCTGTCAACCTCAAAGCAAGAGGTCCAAAATCAGCTGCGCCTCTGCGGGACAAAGATGGGCAAGCTCCTCCCAGAGATTCACAGCCTTTGAAAGCCTGCTGGAGGGCCAGTTACGAGTGAGTTCTGACTTGATGGTATAAAAAACAACAGCGACTAAGAGCCATGCAAGGGGCCCTAGTGGTTCAATAGCTAAAGGCTTTATCGCTGAGAAGTTGGCTGATCAAACTTACCCAGAGACTCCTAGGAAGAAAGACCTAGTACTCTACTTCCATAAAGACTGCTGGTAGGTACGGCTGAGTTGGTTCCCACCCCCAGAAACCCTGTGTATGACTGACACCCTGCCCAGCCCCGCCTCATCCTCACAAGCATTGCTGTGTTTGAGCCCACGGCTGCAGCCTAGGGTCCATCCATCTATCTTATCGAGGGTCTTTCTCTTTCTGGCTACCTTCTGCTTTTCCAAGCATGAAGCCCTTCTCCAGAGGCTGGTCCCTCTTGATACTATGCAGAAAATACGTGAGGTGAAGTTGTTGGTTGCATTTCCCTCAACCCAGACATGTTCGTCCTTTTGGCAGTCTCTGGTCTAGTCATATTTTTTGAATATGTTGTTGTTGTTATGTGCCGTCGAGTCGCTTGCGACTCATAGCGACCCTATGCACAACAGCCCTAAACCCTGCTCTATCCTGCGCCAACCGCACTGCCTCTGACACACCCATCCCGATTACCCCAGTCACTGAATCAATCCATCTCATAGAGGGTCTTCCCCTCCTGCGCTGTCCCTCCACCCTCCCAAGCATGATGTCCCTCTCCAAGGACCCGTCCCTCCTGGCAACATGTCCAAAGTATGTCAGATGAAGCCTCAGAATCCTTGCCTCCAAGGAGTAGCTTGGTTTAATCCTCTCCAAGATGAATCTGTTTGTTTTCCTGGCAGTCCATGGTACATTCAGTACTCTTCTCCAGCACCACATGATGACATATATTTTTGAATATACTGTAATTCAAAAGAAGTAATTCTTTGGTCTTCCAGTGTTTTGCATTCATGTGAGGCAACTAAAAGTACTCTGACTAGGGCCAGGCACACCTTTGTCGTCACCCTGATATCTTTCCAAAGACCCCTTGGGACAGGATCATCTAATGCTGAGTGTTGCTCACTTGATGTCTTCTCCCCACCACCCCCAGAAATGAACAGGCCTTTATTGTGTTGTCTGAGAGGGACGCCAAGTGACCACCCATGGAGAAGGTAAAAATGGTGTTCATCTGATGTCTTAACTGCTGCTTCTACGTGAGTGTTGACTGTGGATCCAAGTAAAAGGAGCCCCCTCCCTGGTAACCTGCATCTTTTCTCCCCTTCGTTTAAGTGTAATCCACATGGGAGCTTCACCAGCCAGGGCTCCAAGTCCGCTTGGCTTTCAGGATGCGAGGTGGCACCATTCATGCAGGTCACTGATGGCACCGTGCTTCACTCCTGATATCATGTGTTCCATCCACACAGCCCAACTTCTTGGGTTATGTGCTGCTCAGTATCCAGGCTGGATAGGTATGATGAAGGCTTACAACTGATTTTTTTTATTATTATTATTTTTTTGTGTGCATGTACCGTCAAATCAGATCTGACTGGTACAGGAGGAGATTGTCCCTCCTTCCCCGGCACAGCATCTGGTGGGTTCGAACCGTGTGCCTCTGGGATTGTAGTTGCAATTCCTTGCCACTAGGCCACCAGAACTCCCCTGGCTTACAACTGATTTTAAACCATGCAGTGCTTCCTTGTTCTGTTCGGACAACAGCTTCTTGGCCTATGGACAGGTTCCACATGAGCACAAGTGTTCTGGGATTCTCATGCTTCACAATGTCATCCATAATTTATTAGGATCCACACAGGCAAATAAATGCCTGTCCATAGTGGATAAAATGCAAGTAAACATCTTTCTGGTATTCTCTGCTTTCAGCTAAAATTTCCTCACTTTAGCAATGATATCCCTTGTTCCTTGTCCTCTTGTAAATTCAGCTTGAATTTCTGGCAGTTCCTTGTTGACATGCTGCTCCAGAATTTATGTAATTATCATTCATAAGAGCTTAAATGTGTATGGTATTAAGGATATTCCATTATCAACAGATTTAGTTGGATCAGTTTTGCTTGGAATGGGCCCACAAAGGGATCTGTTCCAGTCAGTTGGGCGAGTAGCTTTTTTCAAAATTCTTGGCATCGAGAGCAGGGCTACAGTCCAGGGCAACATTCTTGTGTTGACACATCTCAACTGGTCTTCTGCCTATTCCTGGATCCCCGTTCTTCACCAAGGGCTTCAGTTCAGCTTGGACTTCTTCATTACCATCCGTTCCTGTTAATATGCTACTGGCTGAGATGGCTGAATGGTGATCAATTCTTCTTGGCACAATGACTCTGTGACTTTCTTCCATCATCTTTTGATGCTTCCTGTTTTTACTTAGTAAACTCAAGGCTTAAATCTGTTCTTCGGTGTTTTTCAGCGTGAGAAATGCCAGGCATGCTCTTCCCATCTGCTTTTCTAACTCCAGGCTTGCACAGTTCATCATAACACTGTGTCTTCTCAAGGTGCCTTTTGAAGTCTTCTGTTCAGCTTTCTTCTGTTATCATTTTCCCCATGTGCTTTAGCCTCTCTTTGATCTAGAGAAAGATTCAGACTTACGCCTGACATCATTTTGGTCTCTTCTTTCTTCCCTTCTTTTAGTGATTTTTCTTTCCCCATGAGGGACTTCCTTAGTATAATCTCACAATGGGTACAGAAGTTTAATATGCTCTGAAGTAATTGGGGGCGGGATGTCTATATGTGGTTTATCAATTATGCAAAGGCATTTGACTGTGTGGATCACAACAAACTGAGGCTTACCACCAAGAAGAATGAGAATCCCAGAACACTTGACTGTGCTCATGAAAAACCTATACCTGCACCCAGAAGCTGCTGTCTCAACAGAGCAAGGGACCACTGCATAGTTCAAAATCAAGTAAGGAATGCATCATGTATCCTTTCTCCGTATCTTTCCTTTTTCTTTTCCCCAGCTCCATACCTTTTCAATCTATATGCTGAACAGATCACTCAAAAGGCTGGATTTCATGAGGAAATTGTGGCATCAGGATTGAAGGAAGACTAATACAATCTTGCCAATACAGAGGAAGACACAACATTTGCCACAGAAGATCAAGGACTGCAGCCTTCAATATGGATCATATCTCAACATTAAGAAAACAAAAATCCTCACCATTAGGCCAATAGGCAGCATTATGATTGACGTTGTTTATGATTTTGTCTTGCTTGGATACACAATCAACACTCTGGGCACCAGCATTCAGGAAATCGAAAGACAAATTTCATTGGGAAAATTTATTGTCAAGGACCTCTCCAGAGTGCTAAAGAGAAATGATGTCAGTATAGAAACTAAGGTGTGCCCAATTGAGCCCATGGTCTTCTCAAATGCTTGCTATGCATTTGAGAGCTGGACAATGAATAAGGATGACAGAAGATGGTGAAGTTGGCTTAGGATAGGGAAGGTTCAGAGCTGTTGTTCATAGGGTCACTATGACTCATAGTTGACCCAGTGGCACATAACAACGCCACATGTATAATCCTTTGTGTTTTTAAAAAAGGTATTTACAGTGATTAGTGTGTTTGTTGTTGTTGTTTACGGTGGAGTCAGAACCAACCCATAGCTGACCCTCTGGCAGCTTTTCAGAGGCAGTTAACGCACAGGAGGAGATTGTCCATCCTTCTCCCACAGAGCAGCTGGTGGATTCGAACAGCATGCCTTTGAGATTGCAGCGTAGCTTTTTGCCGTTAGGCTACCAGAGCTTCCTAGTGATTAGGTTATTATTTGTAAAAAATGCCATCTTGCAACCTGTGACAACATTTCTGTCACCAAGGCTGCATCTTCATGCTTCCACCTTTGCATTCCAACTACCAGAAGTGATCCCTCAGATTGCAGAAGCTGGTAAAAATCACCTCTGGTTTTGGTATTTGGGGACTATATTTGAATAGACACACTAACAGATCTTTCTTGTATGTGTATGGATATTGTCCTGTCACTGAGCACAGACGTCAAGACAGACTTTGAAAAGTTCTGTTTGATTCAAAATCAATACCAGCGCATTACGGCCCACCATGCCTAGGACACCACTATGCCTAGGACAAGTGGGAGAAAGATGGGCATTCTCCTCCTGTGCAACTTACAGCCTCTGAAAACCTGCTGGAGGGGCAGCTATGAGTCAGTTCTGACTCGATGGTACACAGCAACATCAAGTCCAGTATCTAGACCTTTAGGTGTTCCACTGGATCTTTGACAATGTCCAATTTTCCCAGATTCCTATTTTCCACATTCCTCGTTCTGATCACCAATGGATGTCTGCAGTGTCTTCTCATTTTGAGTCATGCCCATCAGCAAACACAGGTCCTGAGAGCTTTCCTCTCGTCACACCATTAGGGTTGACACTGCTTTGAGAAGGCAGCTGTTCTCACGAGTCAGGATCGACTCAACAGTGGCAGGTTTCCTGCACCAAGGAGCCCATCTCACAGCACTCTGTCAGACATCCCACTGCCACTCCTGAGGCTGGCACTGGCCAACTCCTTCTCAGATGTCAGGTGTCAATTCATCTTCCTGGCCCGTCTGAATCTGGAGCTTTGCTGAAATCTGTCTATCAAGGGTGACCCTCTAGGTATCTGACATAATGGTGACACTGCTTTTATCACCCCAGCAACACAAAAGCCACCCCCTTAGGACAAATGGTCAAAGAGTGGTGGCCTTGAAAATTCCAGCCTGGAAAACCCACTGGGGCAGCTGTGCTGTGTCACATGAGGGTGACAGGAGTCAGTAGCAGTGACTCAACAGTCCCTAACAACAACAGCAACTAAAAGATACAATCACTTTGACAGCCTGCATCAAGAACGCTTAGACAATGAAGTCACTTGAAACATTCCCTTACAGAGGACGTTCCAAACCCAAGTCAGGAGAGATCCCAGCATGTAGAGCTCTTTACCACAGGTATAAAACAAGGAGTTACTGAAATGAATTTCTGGTTAAAAGAAAGTACTGTTTCAAAACCTGTGGTCTTCGGTCTAAAGATTCAAGAGAAAAGAAACATAGCCGTTTCCCTATTTTACACCATTCAGTCTCCAGAAGACGACGTGATGGCCATATTCTTACCTTTTCTCCGCTTTTTTCTCTCAGTGATGGGTCCCCAGATGACATATATTCCTGCTGCAAGTGCGGCGGCAATACCACCGATAACTCCCCAGTTTTTCATGACTTTATACCTGAAAAGAAGGAAAGTAGGTTTAGTGACTTCCCCTTCACATGGGTGACGCGTGGCGAGGGATGAATGTTGCGGGACATTGCTGAGCTGATTCCAATTCAGTGACCCTGTGAGTTAGGGCAGATCCGCACCTGGGCTTTTTGGCTGGGATCCTCACAGAAGGTGCCCCGGCGGTGCTGCGGTTAGTAGATGTGCGACCAACACAAAAACAGGCAATCTGAATCTCTCAGCTGTTCCTCGGGAGGAAGATGGGCACTTTTCTCCCATCTTTGAAAACCCACTGGAGGGTCAGCTATGAGTCGGTTCCGATTTGACGGTACAAAACAAACACTAGTGGCGCAATGGTTTAGAAGCTTGGCTACTCACTGAAATGTCAGCAGTTTCAATCTCCCCAGCAGCTCTGTGGGAGAAGGAGATTGTTTTTTTTTGTTTTTTTTTTTAGAAAGATATTCTTGTCTGCTTCCACATGCATCACAGTCCTGCAAACCTACAGAGATTTTCTGGAAAATTCTAATCTGCTCTTCAGGGTCACTATGAATCTGAATGGACTGGGTGGCACCCAACAAGCCTCTTATAGAAGCTTATCAACATCAACAGACATTTTCCTTCACAGTACTGCTGGGTGAGTTTGAACAACTGACTTTCAGATTCACAGCTGAGTGTGAACCATTTGTGGAGCCCAGGAAGGTTTTCGATCTACATGTGAATCTGAAAACTCACTGCCCTGAGTCAATTCCCAGTGCTAGAGAACCTCTGGCAAGCTGCTGAGGTTGTAAACCTTCATTGCCTTGTCTTGCTCCCATTGGGCAATAAAACCCCCAACACCAAACTTCATCTTTGGCCTTCAGAGTGGCTGGTGCATTTGGACTGTGACCTTTTCAGTCAGCAGCCTGCTACTTCATGCACCACGGGGGCTTCAAACCACCAGGACTTTCAAGTCAGAACAATGCACTCTAAAAAAACTGTCTTGAAAGATCAGCAAGAGTAAAGCATTAACATATAAAGCCCAAGAGAACAAGCTTCCAGGCTCCACCTCACTCCACTGTCATCATCTCAGTAGCTGCCAAAGCTGCCACTGCCCCAGCGCCAGGGCCTGTGCACGGACCAGTCTTCTGTCTGGAAGGTTCTTCCCCAAGCTCTTTGCTTGGTTCGTGCCCTCGTCTCCTTCAATCTTCAAATATGCCTACCCGGAATACAGGAAACCCTGGAGGAGCAAAGGTTATGCACTCTACTGCTAATCAAAAGGTCAGAGGTTCAAACCCAGTAGCAGCATCACACAAGAAAGACTTAGAGATCTGTTCCTATAAAGATTGTTCTTGTACCAGCAAGTTAGAGCTGACCCACAGTTGACCTTCCAGTGATTTCAGAGGCAGTTAATCACACAGGGGGAGACTGGCAATCTTTCTCCTGCAAAGCAGCTGGTGGGCTTGAACTGTGTGCCTTTGGGGGTTGCAGCACAGCTTCTTGCCACTAGGCCACTTTGTTCCAGAGGGTCACTATGAGTCAGAATCGACAGCACACAGCCACCACCACCCTGAACACACCAGCCGAACCTATTCCAGTTCTCTTCATCCACTCCTACTTTGCCTTTGAACAATACACTTATCACCTCTTAACACAGAATTTTCTTTTATGGATCTCTGGTGGCCAATAGGGAAGGCAGGCAGTTCAAATCCACCAGCTGTTCCATGGGAATAAGATGGGTACTCTACTGTGTGATTTACAGCCTCTGAAAACCCACTGGAGGGTCAGCTATGAAGCAGTTCCCATTTGACAACACTTCATAACAACAACAACAAATTCCCTTCTTCCCTAGGTTTATCACCTCTCCCTCAGCCAGAATATAAAGTCTACAGGCACAAGGCACTCTGTCCGACCCCTACATCCCCAAGTCCAGACTGTTCTGTACATTCACCAGGGGCCACAAGAGGAAAACAGCTAGTGTCCTCCTGCTGTGAAGTACAGCCTGATGGCAATGGGGCTGAGCGCTTCCTACGTGCAATGTGTACGTGTGTGTCTGTGGTATTCTTACCCTATATTTTGATCGTTTGAATCTTGGGCTGAGCTCAGGAAACAGGAAGTTGGGCTCAGTTACTAGCAGTAATAGTGACTTAATCTTATAATAAACAATGTTTCTAGTTCCAAGGCAGAGTCATATGCATAGAGCTTGTACACACAGATTGGATAAGAAAGTGAATCACATTCAAGTCAAACTCATCAGCTTGGACTCAATGACAAAGAACAATGTTCAGGGAATATAACTGCTTGCTGTCCAGTGAGAACCAAACCAGCTGACCTCCCAGTGGGGTTTGGAGGCTGAAATGGCACAGGAGCAGATGGGACATCTTTCCCCGCAGAGCCGCTAATGAATTTGAACCATCAGAGAAGAGCAGCCTTTGGGTTTGTAACACATTTCTCTATGGACTACCCCATCAGAGATCCGTGTAGAGCCTATGTTGTAGTCGAGGACCAATGGGTCGGAACGGACCCATAGCTGACCCTCCAGTGGGTTTTCAGAGGCACAAGGGTAGACTGCCTATCTTTCTCCCATGGAAAAGCAAGTGGATTTGAACTGCATGCCTTTGGGATTGCAGCACAGCTTCTTACTACTAGGCAACCAGAGCAAACTAAGAGCTTAATAAATGTTGAATGTTATTATTAAGTATTATAATCCAGTTTAATTTATGAAAGTTATTCTTACAAGTTTCTTAAAGCATCACTTTTACATTCATTAGAGTGATAAGGTCAAAAGGCCATCACAGACATGCTAATGCACTTTCCAAGCATTCGTCACATCCTTTACTCAGATGTTTGCTGTTAGGTGCCCTGGAGTCACGTGCAACTCACAGCGACCTATGAACAACAGCTGAATCCCGCCCTGTGCTGTGCCATCCTCATCGCCTCTGACACTTGAGCCCACTGCTGCAGTCACTGTATCAATCCATCTCACTGGGGGCCTTCCTCTCTTTCGCCAACTCTCCCCATTTCCAAGCCTGATGCTCCTTTCCAAGGAATAGCCTCTCCTGCCAACAAGCCTACAGCATGAGAGACGAAGCTCTGCCGTGCTTGCCTCTAAGAAGCACTCTGGCTGGACGTTCCCCAACACCTACAGTGGGGCAGAAAGTCCCTCGGTGGCACAAATGGCTTGTGCTCGGCTACTAACTGAGAAGGTGGCAGTTCAAATCCACCCAACGGTGCCACTGCAGAAAGGCTTAGCAATCTACTTTTGTAAAAGAGCAACTGCTGATAACTATATAGGGTCCAGATCTTCTGACACACAGCACAGCCGTCTGCAATGAGTTGTAGAGGAACTGATGACAACAGGTTGGTTTTCTTAGATTTTTAACTCTAACTGCAGCTGGATCTGTTCTGACTCATTGCAACCCTCCATCAGGTTTCTGAGGATGCAAATTTTTTAAAAAATTGTAATCTGACTGATTTGCTTTGTTCCACAATCAACACTCTTGATATCAGCAACCAGAATATCAAAAGACGAACTGTATATGCACACCCATGTTCACTGCGACTCTGTTCACAATAGCAAAGGGTTGGAGACAACCCAAATGTCCATCAACAAATGAATGGATAGAGAAGCTGTGGTATAGTCACACAATGGAATACTATGTTGCATTGAAAAACAAGGAATTAATGAAATATTATTCAAAACGGATGACCCTGGAGGACATTATGCTGAGTGAAATATTTCAGTCACAAAAGGACAGATACTGCATAGTGCCACTGTTGTAAAACGGAACTAACATCAGGGTTAAGAGAGACTGAGAAAGAGAGGATAAATAATGTTTACTGCATTGAAACAGATGAGGGAGAAAACTGTTTAAAAGCAATATATGATTAGGTACTATTATCATGACAGGAGTCCAGAATTAAGGCTGCATAGGGGAGTGCACTTGGCAGGACGACTGTATAACCATGAAAGTATTTTTCTTTTACTTTTCAAAGAGAAAAGCAAATTCGGGGGGAGGGGTAGGCAGGGAGAAAAATGCAATAATGAATGAATGGAAACCCAAAGTCTCTGTAAATGTTCATTAAAATTAATAAACAAACAAAAAATCTAAACAACAACAAAAAAGACGAATTAGATTGGGGAAACTCCTGTCAGGGACCTCTCCAGAGTACTGAAGAGCAATGATATCAGTCTAGAGACTAAGGTGTGCCTGATCCAGGCCATGGTCTTTGCAATTACTTGCTATGCATCAGAAAGCTGAACAATGACTAAAGATGATAGAAGAAGAATTGATAACTTTGAGTTTGCTACAGAAGAATATTGTATATATCATGGGCCACCAGGAGGACAAACAGGGTTCATCCTGGAGAGGGTGAAATCAGGTTGCTCCTCGGAGGCAAGGATTCTGAAACTCTATCTGACATACTTTGGGCATGTTGCAAGGAGGGACCAGTCCTTGGAGAGGGACATCATGCTTGGAAGGGTGGAGTGACAGAGCAAGAGGAAAGATCCTGGATGAGATGGATTGACTCAGTGACTGAGGTAAGAGGTGTAGGTGTGTGAGAGACAATAAGGTTGGCACAGGATAGAGCAGGGGTCAGAGCTGTTGTACGCAGGGTCACTATGAGTTTCAAGAGACTCAATGGCACATAACAACAACAACAACCTGACTGAACAAGCTTCTTTTTATAAGGCTTTTTTCCCTTCAGTTATTCATACACATTTTACTTCATGACAGCAGTTACAATACACACAATACCTATTCATTCCATATTGGTTTTTTCTTCACTCATCTTAATATTTTTTACCCCTCCCCTCTCCTCCTCTCCCTGGTAATTACTCTACAATGATTATCTTTGTAAGTAAAGCTCTCTCTAGATTTATGTCCTTTTTTTGTAGTTGATTTCTTTATCTCAGCATAATGTCCTAACAGAAGAAATCTGTCCATCTTTCTCCTGAGGATCCGCTCATGGGTTTAAACTGCCTGCTCATAGCTGGCCCTCTGGCTGGTTTTAAGAAGGTGTAAATCACACGAGAGGAGATGTTTTATCTTTGCAGAGCACAGGGTGCCTTTGGGTTGGCAATGCAACTTTTTACCCACTAGGCCACCTGATCTCCCTCCACACTATGGCACCAAGGACGTCTTATTACTCTGTGCTAGGCACTGGGATGATCGCATCTCACCCTCTAAACCACCCCACAGAGACAGGCTCTGCTTTCATTCCCATTTTCACACAAAGAAAACAAAGAGATGCAGCAAACTTGGTTAAAGTGAATCAGGTAGCAAGGATCCAAACCCATCCCTGACAGACCTCCAAGTCAAAAGCCCCACTGTTCATGAGGGGGAGTGAAGGACACAGTTGAAAGCATGAGAGAAAAGATGTGCCCCAACCACTTGAATAGCACAAAAATGTTAACATGCTTAACTGTTAACCCAAAGGGGATGTCACGAGTTGGTATTATTAAGTGCCAAGGGGCGGTTAATAGGATGTGCAAAAAAACTCAGGGCAAGTGGCAACATCGCTATTCTGCAAAGGAACAAGTCAGGAAAGGTAGTGGGGCCTGGGTATAAGCTCTGGTTTTTCATCTCAGCTCTGCTGTCAGTTCAGCAGTGGGGCCACAAAGCAAGGCTGTCTTAAAGCCCTTCCCCAGGTGTGGAATGGGGGCACCGAACAGGACAGCCATTGAGGGCTTGTTTTCAGTCCTGGGATAATAGCTCTTTAGACCGGCTCCAGTTCTAGGTCTCGTTCACGTAGGGTTAGTCCTGGGGCCCAGTTCTCAGCTCGGAAGCCTGGAGTCCTTGGGAAGGGTGGGTTAAAAGAGGAGAGGGCGGCTCTGAGCAGAGCTTCTGATCCAGATGATTGGGAGTCAGGGCGTCTGAGAGAAATGGAGGGGCCTTGACAGGGTCAAGGCACCCCAAACAGCTGAAGGAGCCCTGATGGGTTTAGGAATGTAGGAAGTTACTAAGGAGATGGGGAACCTGAGCAAAACTGGGGCGCCCTGGCAGACTGGAATCCGACAAAAGAGATTCTGACGAATCTTCCCTGGTCATTTAAGGATTAAGAAAACCCTGGCAGGATTAGACAGCCTGAACATAGTGGGAAACCCTGGCAGTGTATAAGGAGGGGAGGTCCTGGAAAGGTGGGGTGGGGGGTATGTGCTGGAAGGAGTAAAAAGATCCTGTGGAGATTACGATCCTTGATAGATCCAGAGTCACAAACAGGACTGGGAGGCTTCTGCTAAGACTGTAGAATCTGGTTAAAACTGGAGACCTTGGTAAATCCTGGCACGGACATGACTGGGTGTCCCAAACGATTCAGGCATTCCTATAAATCCTGGGGACCTTGGCTGGCCTATGTGCAAGACACGAGTAGAATCCGGTGCTTGACAAAACCAGGGGTGCGGTGAGCAATGCTAGGAAAAGTGACAAGTGAAGGGGTGCACTGACAAGTTGGAGAATCGCACTGACAAAATTGCTGGGGGAACTGCAGGGAGCAGACAGACCTGGTGTTCGTTCCCGAAAGGTCTGGAAACCCTGAGAGGCCTGTGGCCTGTGCAGCCTCCAAGTCGTAGAAACTTCCAGAGTGAGCACCTGGGCTCCGGGAACCAGGGCCAAGACGTGAAAAGGCTGCCTCGGGCCGGGGCTGGGGTCCCGGGTGTCCCAGGCCTCCTGATTCCCGCAAGGCTTACCTGACCGCCGCCCCGGTACGCAGGAAGCGCTGGATAGCCCTGTCGGCCGCAGTCATCGCCGCCTCGGCCCTGGAGAGTAGCATGGCGACTGTGCTTGAAGCTCTGCCGCCGCCCCCGCTGCCTCCGGCGCGGCCACTGCAGTCGCCACGGCCGCCGCTACCGCCGCACCGAGGCCTCCGGGAGCTCCCAAGGTGGCGGAACCCGCGGTCAAACGCCCGGCTCCTCAGGGGAGGATGAGCTTAGGACCCGCTCCCGGGACGGGCCGGAAGTGGCCGCAGCCGGACTGCAATAGCGGTCGGACCACGTCCTTCTTGGTTCGAAGCAGGTGCCTTGCGCAGGTGTCAGAAGGCGGTCACAGAGCGCAGGGCTGCCTTTTTTTTTTTGCTGATTTTTTTTTTTTCTTTTAAATTTTCCTCATTGCTGGGTTAATCAATATAGACGCCCCGCTTCTGAGAGGGACTGTGGGTCATGATTTGAATTTGTCTGTGTGGCGAGGGCGGTCTGCCCGAAAGCAGGCTGCCTTTGATTAATGTCACCAGAGAAAGGGCTTTTAGTAAGATGTGGCCCAACTTTGACGGCCTCAAGTAGGGAGCCAGAGCTTGTACTTTGTTTTGTTTTTTAATTTCACGTTATTTTTTATTAATGTCCAACCGAATTTTACCATTTCCTTCAATTATTTGGATAGGCAACATTTTCACCGTAGCTTCATCTTCAATTCATGTTTTCAGCTTTAAAAAGAATATATACCTTAGCACATATTACAGTTATTAGAGATACTGTGACGTATTGTTGGGTTTTTAAAAAATTAATTTTAGTGAGAAATTTACAGAAATGGAAACTAGGGTTTTTAATAATAACAGACACCAAATATAGGTAACTTAAGTGCCTGAATAACAGACACCAAATATAGGTAACTTAAGTGCCTGATGCATGCCTATGCACATTGCATGCATTATTCCTGTTGAATCTTAACACTGACTCTGAAATTAAGCAGATTTTACGTCCCAGGAAACCCAAAAAGTTTCGGTCTTAAAACAATTTGTAAACTGTAAATTTAGATTGATACTCATCTCTAGAATAATGCTGTCAAGGGGCACATTGCATCTATGGCTTCTAGGGGAGTTCTGTTAATTCAAAGGCTGCACACCTTTGGTGGTTCTAACGCTGTGCAATCAATCTGTGTTATGTAGCCTCAGAAACCCAGTGGACGGTTATAAAGGACACAAAACTTTCCACTTGAAGGCAATGACTTTGAATTCACCTTACTGGATTCCACAATCAACACCCTTGGCACCAGCAGTCAGGAAATCAAAAGACTTTGCAGACACCGTGGCCTTGGCAGCACTGGTGTCTTGTCACTCACAGCCATAGTCACAATGTACTTAGACTTCCCCATTGATGGCGAACCTTTAGGCCATATCTCCTTCTAGCTGTTTGCAAATAAAGTCTCAAAGACAGTAGAAAAAGTCCAAGCTCGGTGAACTGTAGAGAAAGGGTTTGGTTACAATGATTCCTGCTTTCACAGAATTTTTCCTGGGTTTCTGTGCCAGAGAGGTGACTTCATACACCATAATGATGCTGGTGGCAAATCCATCTATATAGAGGGAGAAGTTTGACAATGAGAACTTGATGATGACGCGCAGAGGTCCTGACATCCTGTTTATGGCAAATGCTGGGAGCCCATTACAAATGGTTCCCAGGTTTTTTATCTGTACTGCTAAGACTGAATGGATGGAGGACAGGCACGTAGCCTTGAGAGAAGACATGAACATTGTGGAAGCCATGGAGCGCTTTGGGGCCAGGAATGGCAAGACAAGCAAAAAGATCATCATTGCTGACTGTGGACAACTCTAATATGATCTGTTTTCTCTTAGTCACCAGGCCAATCCTTCTATAGCTCCAGAGATCACGCTGCTAGCCGCCTCCCATGCCCCCGCTGTGTGCTGTTGCCACAGTTGTTTGAATTCTGTGTTTTCCACATTCCCCTCCAAGTTTACCAGGATTGCAGTTACGTTTATAATTATGAAATAAAAGCTAGACAACACTATTGTCTGCCGCGGGCTGCTCCAGTTGGGAGAGGCTTAAAAGCCTGAGGTTTAGGGTCTTGAAGAAGGGAACACGAAGGTGGGTAGAAGTTTGGCGAAGGGACGATGAAAGAACACGAGACAAACAGTCAAGTGATCTTGATGATTTTAATTCTCAGTCACTCTATTTCCCCTTCTTCTTTCTTACCTTGCTTATTACATTTAACATGATACATTTATATTCCATTTTTACAATTAGAGGCTTAATCAACAGCCAGAAAAACAACAAGAGTAAGAATAAAGTTTACGTTATTTTCTTACACACAGCTATTTTTTATGGTCATGGTTCCTTGGAGAGCATGAAAGGCTATTCTTAATGGTCATGGTTCCTTGATAATTGGAGAGCCTGTTAGACAATGGCTTTTAGCTTAAACATTTTCTTTTTAAACCTGTTTTTAAACCT
>NW_006399901.1:5443176-5444673 GCF_000299155.1 Elephantulus edwardii | reverse complement strand
CAATCATGGAGAAAGCACACGTTCCGAGAGGCTGACTTCCTTGAAGTTTTCGCCTCAATCGGGTGATTTTGTCACGCAGACTCCCTTGGAGTTGGTGTGGCAATTGTCTGTTCTTATTTGAGTTAAAATGTTGGTACAGGTCTTCAGACATAACATCAGTAGCCACTTGAACACTGGGTGGCCTAGTGGCAAGAAGCTGCACTGCAATCCTGAAGGTACAAGGTTTGACTCCACCAGCTGCTCTGTGGGAGAAGGTTGGGCAATCTCCTCTCGTGCTATTAACTGCCTCTGAAAACTGTTAGAGGGTCAGCTATGGGTTGGTTCTGACTTGACTGTACACGATAACAAGATGCTTCTTTTTTTAAAAAAAAAACAAAACAAAAAACAACACACAACACATTGCATTGGGAAAGTCTGTTGTTAGGGACTTTTCCAGAGTGCTAAAAAGTAATAATGTCATTCTGGAGACTAAGATCTAGATCATGAGCTTGTCAATTACACTAGAACGCTGGACAATGAATAAGGATAACAGAAGACAAATCAATACCTTTCAGCTGTCGTGTTGGAGAAGAGTATTGAACATACCATGGACTGCCAACTGGTCTGTCTTGGAGAGGATGAAGCCAATTTGCTCCTTGGAGGCAAAGATTTTGACGCTCTGTCCCACGAACTTTGGGCATGTTGCCAAGAGGGACTGATCCTTGGAGAAGGACATCATGCTTGGAATGGTGAAGGGACAGAGCAAGAGATGGATTGACACAGTGACTGGAATGATGGGGGTGGGTGTGTCGGAGACAGTGAAACTGGCTCAGGAGAGGGCAGGGTTCAGAGCTATGGTGCATAGGGTCACTATGAATCACAGGCAACTTGAAAACATGTAAGAACAACAACAATGGGAATACGATCGGAGCCACATCATTCACTTACTGGTTGCTGTTAAGTCAGAATTAACTCATAGCTGACCCTCCAGAGGATTTTCAGAGGCTGTAAATCCCACAGAAGATCGCTCATTTTTTCTCCCACAGAGCAGATGTGGATTTGAACCACCTACCATAAGGTTAGCAGTGCAACTCCTTACAGCGGGCTACCAAAGCTGGCTAGGGGCCACATATGCAATTAACGTTTTTCTAGTTCTTGTTTTTGTAAAGTGCTGTCGAGTTGAATATGATTCATAGAGATCCTATGATATAGTGTTATTAGCATGAATTCCTCCTCCATGCCACAATATAGTGTTATTAGCATGAGCAGTTATAAATCCAATGCCTTCCTTACGCTAACTTAAATTTTTGGTGTTTCTATGCCAATTGGCAGCATCAGGATGGATGGTGAAGAGATTGAGATTGTTCACAGCTTTAGTTTGCTTGGCTCCACAGTCAACACTCTTGGCATCAGTAGCCAGGAAATTAAAAGGCGTATTGCCATGGGAAAGTCTGCTGTTAGGGACCTCTCCAAAGTACTGAATAGCAATGGTGTCTCTCTGGAGACTAAGGTGCATCT
>NW_006399901.1:5439637-5443021 GCF_000299155.1 Elephantulus edwardii | reverse complement strand
GGTCAAACTGGGATGCTCCTTGTAGGCAAGGATTCTGAGGCTTTGTCTAACATACTTTGGACATGTTGTAAGGAGGGACGGTCCTTGGAGAGGGACATCCTGCTTGGGAGGGTGGAGGGATGGTGCAGGAGGGGAAGGCTCTCTGTGAGGTGGATTGATTCAGTGACTGAGGTAATCCGGATGGGTGTATCGGAGACAGTGTGATTGGCACAGGACAGAGCAGAGTTTAGAGCTGTTGTACATAGGGTCGCTATGAGTCACAAATGACTCGATGGCACATAACAAAAACAACAACAACAACATGCTGACGAGAGGAACCAACAAGGCTCCAATCAATGACGATTCCATAGAAAGTATTAATTAAAATGCATCCTTGCTCTATTCAACATTGTCTCCAATGTATCCATTCTCTAAGAAAGATAAAGGAAGCACCTGACAGGGAAGAATATCAGGATAACCTGAAGTCACTGGCGTCTCCATGAACACTATGTTCTTGAAACATCTACTAGAGAGATATATTACCCAAAACTTTATAAAGCCAAAGAACTACTTTTAACAAGGGAGTATTAGAAATATATGCCCAGTAGCTGGTATTATCTACCACTCTGCAACTTCATCTTCGTCAAAGTGTGTGGCCACTTTCAACTCATCTCTGGGTTTTGTGTTTCTGGAGGGCACCCACAGCATTTCTGAGCCTGTAGAGATATAAGCAAATCCTCAACCCCACCTAATAACAAATGCCCTTTTCCATTCATTAGTTAGAGGTTCCTTATAATATATAGGCTGATTCACTTCTTTAGATGATTCTTATACCCAATGTCTCTCAGCTGGAGTTTCTCCTTTTTCATTAGCATTTAAAAAATTTAAAGTAAATAAGGGATTTTGTAAAATAGTTTGAGGAGATGATATCCCTTCTGTTTTCCAACATCATTTGTAAAGTCAAATCAGCGCTTTCTATTATAGCTTGTTCTTGGGGATTATGCAGAATACCAGTAATATGATTAATGTTGCTTTTTTTTTTTTAGAAACTCTTGTGTTTTCTTAGAATTTTAAGCAGGAGCATTATCAGTTTTAATACTTGATGGAAGAATTTCCCAAATGATGGAATATGAGTAACATCCATTTGCCTTAATACATTTTGTCTGTCACCTCTAGGATTGACTCTTTCTTCATAAGGTGGTACATTAATGGGACGACATTGAGGACATCTATGTATAATCTCTCAAGCTTGTTTCCGTGTAATTCCAAATTTTTTCATCATTCCATTAACATTTAAATGAGTATAGAGATGAAAATCTTCACTAACTTTAACATTTCCTACTAATAATTGCTCTATTTTATCATTTATTTATAACATTGGTCCTGGGAGGCTAGAATGAACTCGAATATGAGTGATATGTAAGATTCTCATTGCTGAATTAAAACCTATAACATAGTAAATAACATACTAACATTAGTATCTTGAGAAGGAATATATACTGTTTCTATATTTCTAAGAGTAAAGTCAGCTTATTGTGAATCCGTAACTATATTCAAAGGAGTTTTTATCTTGTAATAGCATAGCAATAATGTATAATTCAGCCTGTTGAACAGAAGTCAAGTTAGTTTTAACTACTTTATTATCTTTACCATTAGTATAACCTGAATAACCCATCTTATTTGCATTTATATAGTAAGTATCTGCTTGCAAAGGTGAAGTTTTTACTTTAGTTGTTAATATCCAATTGGTTAATTTACCTGATTTTCTTTTTCTTATAAACACTGGAGAGATCCAAGGACTAGTGGTTTAGTATGACCTGCTAAATATTGTTCTCTAGTTATTTGTTCTAAAACTTCTAATTTCTCTCAAGATAGGAGCCACTGCTCTACCCAAATTGGTTTTTCTGTTAACTAAGTTAAGGGGAGAGCATAATGAGGAACAGTGGCCCTCATTAGACATTTGGATAGCTTAATCCTTTTCTCAAAATATTAAATTTAGGTTTTTGAAAACTAACAATCCCCTGTTTCTTTTTATTCAGCATCTTATTTTTTGCTGGAGTTGAAATAGTGGGAATTTGTAATATTGCTCCCACTTGTCAAATAAAGATCTACATTCATTAGTCCAGTGATATCCTTTTTCACATTTTCTATAAAGCCCTGAAGGAGTGGATTTTTTTTTTCTTTACTTCTCTACTCTCCCTTCTTTCTTTCCGATGATCTCTTTTCAAATGTCCTAATCATAATTTTAACATTTGGTTTGAGACAAATTTAAAGTTCTTTTTAAAGTGGCTGTTAATACATTGGCTTGATTAGAACTAGTCCCAATGTCCATACAAGCACGTATATATTCATCTAGGGAAGCATTTTGAGTCTTCAATGGTCTAATAGCCTTTTGACATTCTGAATTAGTGTTATCATACGCTAAGGTTTTAAACAAAAACTCATGAATCTTGGGTTGAGATACTGCTCTGTTAATAGCATCCTTTAATCTAGGTAGAAAATATGTGTATTTTTCATTTTCAGATTGTGTTATTCTGATTAAGGATTGATCTCCCTTTCCTGAAATTTCTGCTTTATCCCATGCTTGCATACAGCAGAGCCTTACTTGTGCAATCACAGCACCATCATATTGTAACTGAGCTCTTGACCTTTCTACAGCAATTGATCAGCAGTAATGGGGAAGGAGGGATTAATCATTGGGCTGTAAAATTTGATGGGGGTGGGGGAGGGAAATTGAAAGAATTTGTTCAAATTTGTGTTTGAATTTTGTAAATAAACTAGTAGAAAAAGTATGTAATGGAAAAAAAAGGAGGAGGATTTCTAGATAAGTTAAGTCCTCTCCATATATGTAGCTTCATCAATCCACCATGTTCTAAACTGTAAATATGCTCCAGATTCCAAAACCGTCCTAACCATGGAATTAATACCGAATTAATCTAAATTCTGTAGCTAATCCTTGTAATATACCTCTTACATAGGTAGTATACATACCATAAGCAACTGTGGCTTGCTTTAATTCTTTAATAGTCTTATAAGATAAAGACTGATGTAAATACAATTGATACCATTGTGGATAATCTTGATCAGGAGGCATATCCTGAATAGCTACTGGAAATACAGAAGCTCCCAATGAGATAAATCATCTTGTTCTGCCTGTTGCAAGGCTTTAAGACATGGCTGTTAGAGGCTTCTTAAAAGTAGTTACTTCCAGACACTTCACCAAAGAAGACATTCAGATGGCCAACAAGCACATGAAGAAATGTTCAAAATCCCTAGCTTTGAGAGAGATGCAAATCAAGACAACTATGAGATATCATCTCACCCCAGTAAGACTAGCAAAATTTAACAGAACAGCAAGCAACAAATGCTGGCGAGGTTGTGGAGAGACTGGAACCCTTATTCACT
>NW_006399901.1:5434143-5438652 GCF_000299155.1 Elephantulus edwardii | reverse complement strand
ACATAGAATCTGAAACTGTGGATGCTGATGGAATTGTATTTTTACTTTGGTAATATATTTCATTACAAGAACTCAATTTGTCTATTTTATCAGAAAGTTCTAAAACTTGTTTGCTTAATTTCTCATAAGGACTATCATCCTGGATTATACTGCTCAATTCCTCTGGAGTTGGAGGTAGAGGAAATTCATCCTCTTTTGTATCAGATTCACTATTATTCTCTTCTGCAGAGGTTTTTTTCTTCTAATTTTTCAGATATCTCCTCTTCAGACTATAATAGTTTTAAAGCTAATGAGATCAAGTCACATAGTAACCAAACCAAAACAGCAATCACATCTTTCTTTTGATAAGCTCTTTCTAAAGGTGACAAAGGCTGTTTCTCACCTTCAGCTTTAACCTCCTTTAATGTAATATTACTTAATTCAGATTTATGCAAATATTCAGCCATCTTTTTTTGCAATTTTTTTTTATTATCAGTACAATCCTGCAGACTTTTTTACTATCTTTTCAAAGCCCTTAGTGGCTGAAAATTAATAAGAGTCTGTTCTCTTTTTTGATGTGCTTTTTGCCAAGTTTTTAAATTTAACTGCATTTTATCTACTGATTTAAACCAGCAACAGTATTTCTGCACATACTGAAACAAGTGCAAAAATGACCTTTCTCTTACTTTTACCCCTAAGCTCTTAAGTAATTCTTTAATTAATATAATATACCGAGCTTTAAATGATTGGTTGTTCCCCATGATTCCTTTTTTCACTTTTACCTCTGACTTTTTAAGAAGTTCACTTCAGATAGACAGTGGGGGAAATCCCCATGAAATTCCCCCCCCCCCATTTTGCCTTGTGAATTTCTCCTTCATGGGGTGAAGAAAAACCTCATAAAATCTTTTCAACTTCCACCCCTAAATTTCAGGGTTTGAGGATTTCTTCATGATCCTGCCTTTAATTTTCCCAAAAATTTCACTTTCCCTGAGCAAATTCCCTTTTGGTTTTCTGGTGTCTGCATGAAAAGAAGAGAGAGAAAGAGAGACCACCACCTGGGTCCTGTTCAGGCGCCAGAATTTTGCAGACTGAGGGTAAAGTATTTTTATAAGTGTTAATTATGAGAGAGAACACCAAGAATGTAGGAGAAAATATGGAGGTAAAGCAGGAGGTGAACAGTTCTTGAACAACTGATGCAAACTGAACCGCAGGATTCCAGCTTCCCTGTATCTTTATTGAAAATTGCCAGGGAGCAGATCACAGAGAATTCAATGCGAATGAAGCTAAGCTCTTTCTATTGAAAACCTTCTGCTTGACTCAAAAGGGAGGGGTTAGCAAATACAATGCAAGAGTCCTGTAAACACTTAAGGATTGCCTTGGTGCCTCAGGGTGAATTCCATCCTGAAATACCATTCGGTTTATTACAAATATTTAGTATCAAATTTGGCTTTCCATAGACTTTAAAATGAGTGATGCTGAGAAGGGCAAGTAAACTTTTGTGCAGAAGTGTGCCTGGTGCTACACCATGGACAAGAGGGGCAAGCATAAAACTGGGCCAAACTTGCATGGTTTATTTGGGCAGAAGACTGATCAAGCCCCTGGGTTCTCTAATACAGATGCCAATAAGAACAAAGGTATCAGCTGGAGAGAGGATACACTGATGGAGCATCTGGAGAATCCCAAAAAATACATCCCTGGAACAAAAATGATCTTTGCTGGCATTAAGAAAACAGAAAGGGCAGAGTTGATCGCTTATCTTAAGAAAACTACCAATGAGTAACATAGTTGGCCTCTGCCTTATTTATTACAAAATAGAAATGTCCTGTGATTTTTTTTTGCATGTACTTTATTTAAATTGATCTCATACCAGAACTTAGATCATGAATGGCTGATAGAATATTTTTGTTAGACAGTCCTGCATTTGGTAAGATGGGCTTTGTTTATTATGGTCACACTTCTAAAATTTTAATAGTAATTTAGCAGATGTTGTTCACTACTTTTCTCTTCCAAAGAGATGACTGGACTCTAAGATAGTTGGATTAGTCATATTCAGTTTTAACGGAGATGGTGGATACCACCTCACAATCTAGAGGAGATGGTTTTTATATTTAGATTTCTATAATTGATTATATGAATCTTATTTAAATACTAGGAAGTCTCTTTACTGTCACATGGAACAGAACACAACTTACCTGCTTCAATTTCTATTTATCAGCCTCTTTAAATGCAAGGGCTGGGGATAAAGTAGTAATGACTTTATCTATTTGCTCTTGACTCTATTAATCGAATTCAAACTCTCTGTATCTAAAATGTTGCCTTCTAATTAACAAAAAGCATTTCAGTGTGGTTTATGTATGATATCAAATAAAGATTGTTAAACACTTTTCACATTGTATAAAATATCAACCACATCACATGCTTTTAAAAGTCAGCATGATGAGATGTAGATTTTAACTTCTTTGTCATCAGAGACTAAGATCTTCAGGATTGTCTTTATAGAGTTATTAAAAAACAATGTTCATCTATTATATTTATGTGACTAGTAATGGTGCTTATACCACCTCATTAGAATGATTATGGTAGAGGAGCTATGTTATTGGCACAAATTTGTAAATGATATGATAATAAGGCTTTATAAGAATTTAAAAACTGAAAGAGTTAAAAAATTTATACGTACACACACACACACATATCTTTAAGGAAATAAATGTGTACTTTAGAATTATATGCCATATGAATGGAAAAATACAAATATATGTTAAATGTGTTTTTTTTTTAAAACTTAGAAATAGTAAACAAACAAGTAGAATGAGATAAACAGAAAAGTAG
This sequence comes from Elephantulus edwardii, assembly GCF_000299155.1. NCBI lineage: Eukaryota > Metazoa > Chordata > Mammalia > Macroscelidea > Macroscelididae > Elephantulus > Elephantulus edwardii. The sequence goes on along the minus strand of NW_006399901.1, from coordinate 5,435,844 downwards.
ACTGTAAACATGTTTGGTTTTTTTTACTTAAAAATAGAAATTAAATGGATAAACAGAATAGAAGCCCTGTAAGAACTGTGTGTGTAGAGAAATATAAATGCAACATAAAAAAAAAAGAACAAAGAGAAAGTAAATGCTACACCTTGCTAAAATGTGCTTCCTGGCATGCTGGATGTCCCTGGACATTGAATTTCTGGGTTATCTGGGTATCTGGCTTGCTGCAAGGATTTTGATCCACAGCGGGACCATGATCTACAAGGTTCCTGAGATCATAGATTCCTTTCTAAGAAGGAAGGTAGCTCTACTATCACTGTCGCTGTTACCAGAATTGAAACTGTAGGCAGGTATGTTCACCCATAGGACAGTCTTTGTAGGAATGTATTATAGACTTGGACTCTTCAAGTAGATTCTTACTATGCAGCTACGAACTTTTAATCACAATTCAAGGAATTACGTGTCCAATGTTGTTGATATCTGTTGTTTGCTGTTTAACCTGGGTTGTTGTTGTTACCCTTACATGTCAACTGCACATATGTTGAGAGTGTTACTCAGTGGTCAAAACACCTAGGCACTAAGGAGCTCTGGTGGCCTAGTGGCAAGAAGCTGTGCTGCAATCCCAAAGGAGCGCAGTTCAAATCCACCAGATGCTCTCTCTGCTGGAGAAGGAAGGGCAATCTCCCATGCCAGTCGGATCACAACAAGAATAAACAACAACAACCAAACACAACATCTAGGGGATATATAACAAAAAAAAAGGCAGAAAGAAAGCACTAAACATATATTAAACTATTTAACTGAGATGTCTCATGAAATTATGGTGTTAAATCTCAAACCAAGGAACCAAATCCCATAGGATTTTTGGTGAACTTGACTTAAATAATATGTAATATGTAATATACTTTGTTGTTTTATATATTAGTATATAAAATAGAAGTGACATGTAAAATACCATTTCTCTTAATAACAATGAATCACAATCTTTTGCATAAAATTGAAATAAACTAACCATGTACGATTCAAGTGAGTTACTTTTACTCTATTCTGCAACCATTACCACTGTTGTTTTATTGTGTGTACTGTCAAGTCAGAACCGACCCGTAGCTGGTTTTCAGAGGCAGTTAATTGCATGTGAGGAGATTGCCAATCTTTTTCCTATGAAGCAGCTAGTGGCCTTGAACTGCATGCCTTTGGGACTGCAGGGCAACTTCTTGCCACTAGGCTACCAGAGTTCCCAACAGTACCACTATTTATCATTTTTATTTTCAAGTGTAAAACTTAAGCCTGATTAAAAAGTCTTCTTCACCATGACCCCAAGAAAAAGGTGACTTGAAGATAGAGACAAAGTTACCACTACATAATTTTTCCATATTCTTTTTCAGGCTTCTAGATCTCCCTTTCTCTCTTCTGTTCAACTTTCAGATGCATAGAAAACAATTGAAAATACTATGGCTTGTATCAGGTGCACCTTAGTCTTAAACAACATCGTTGCTCTCTAGCACGTTGGAGAGGTCCTTGACTGCAGATTTTTCCAATGCGAACCAATGTGATTGCACCACATTTTTGATTTCTTGACTGCTCAGACTATAGGTGTTGATTGTGGATGAAAAGAAAAGGAAAGGAAAGGAAAGGAAAGGAAAGGAAAGGAAAGGAAAGGAAAGGAAAGGAAAGGAAAGGAAAGGAAAGGAAAGGAAAGGAAAGGAA
>NW_006399901.1:5433502-5434043 GCF_000299155.1 Elephantulus edwardii | reverse complement strand
TGTCTTTGAACTGTGATGTTGACAAAGAGTATTGAATGTCCCATGGACTGTCAAAAGAACAAACAAATCTGTCTTGGGGAAGTGTAACCAGGGTGCTGCTCCTTAGAGGGTAGTAAAACTTCATTTTACATATTCTGGGCATGTTGTCAGGAGGTTTCTTGGACAAATACATCAAGCTGGGAAAGACCAACGTAAGGCAAAAAGATAAAAAGATCTTTTGTGAGATGGATTGACACAGTGTAGCAACAGGCTTGAGCATGACGGAGATGGGGAGGATGTCACAGGACAAGGCAAGTTTCAGATCTGTTGTTCACAGTGTCCCTATGAATTGTGACTGATTCGAAAGCACTTAGGAAATGCTATTTCTCCTGTGTCTCCGAAGAATGACTTCAGGAGCTGTGATAATACACATTATCAGACAAAGACACAAGAGGGATAGAGAATAATTAAAAAGTTACTGTTTTCAGAGAAAAATGCAACAATGAATGAATGAAAATCCAAAGTCTCTGTAAATTTTTATTAAAATTAATAATAACAATAA
>NW_006399901.1:5420594-5425897 GCF_000299155.1 Elephantulus edwardii | reverse complement strand
ACCACCACCACCACCACCACCACCACCACCATTCCTCCTTACTAAGAAATAACTCATTCCAAATGAAGTCTTAACCAACGCCAAAGACACTAGGAAGGCAAAATGGAAGGCTTTGTCTAGAAGGACTAAGATCATTAATTCTTTGTACTACAAGGCTCCACCTCCACACAGGTCCATTCGATCTTTGGTGGAGCCAATTGTTTTTTACGTGCTGCCTGAATGGAAAAGCATTTATTCACTACATATTGATTGGACATCTCCTATGGACTAGGCACAGCCCTAGGTCTTTGGAATATTTTCTGTGGTAGAGTTCTGTTTTCATGGAAAGCAGGCATTGTTATGATGTGGGGCAGGTAGGCAGCCATTGATGTTGGGAAGGTCCCTGAAGATAGGGATGTATTTGTTATAATCTTTGCTTCATTGATAACATTGATGCTCATTGAGTTAATGAATTATCTCATTCTTCAGAACTGAATTTGTATTTTTGATTTGTTTCACTGGACTTTCAGCTTCATGACACATCCTTGCCATACTGCCTGCTCAGTCCACAGCAGTTACAATGTATAAGAATAGCGAAAATGTGTTAGCATCCTGTTAATTTGTTAAAGCAGCCTGAGAGTCCGGAATATGACACTAAAACCAACATCAGTGGGTGCCCACAAATATTAAGAGATGCAGGTCAGCCCTAGGGTCCTCACTGGTACCTAGACAGTCATTTCACAGGCACGTAAGCACCCCAATAAAACCCCATGCAGTCACCGAAACCTGTCAATCCCTCTCTCCCCGCCCCCTCTCTCCGTGCAGCTGGCTCTGCCTGCCGCCTCCTCCTCTCCGCCCACTCTCGCCGCGGTCTCCTGGCGGCGGTGGCTTTGTCTCGTGGGCTGCCTGCTCCCTGGCGGCCTCCCTCCCCGGAACAGCTGCCAAGGGAGGAAGCGGCGCGGGAGCTGTCCAGCACCCCGGTGCTGAAACCCGGAGACTCGTCATCCACCAGCACCATGTAAGGGCCATGAAAAGGGCTTGTCCTGGCGCAGCGCGGACATGGAGGAGGACTTGTTCCAGCTAAGGCAGCTGCCGTGAGTATTGTGGGGGCGAATGAGAGGCAGACAGGTTTTCTTTTTTAAAAAAAGAAAGCCCTCAGGGGCGGGGGTATCGCGGCGTGGCTTATTGAATGTTAAGAGGACTGTCCAGAGGAGGCAATCAGGCCTGGAGGAGACAAGCCATTTTCCTACTCCAGCAGCCCCAGCCTCTGTCTGCCCAACTCAGTTCAATTTTTCAGATCCGTCAGGATTGTATGGGGCTGCACAGGCGTGATGCCTTCCCTATTAATTGCTCTATGTTCCAAAGGAATCTTCGAGGTCTGGGCTTTGGGGATGCTGTTTTGAAATGTGGACTGAATTGATGAGCCCAAGCTGTGGCATCAGTCCTTGCCAGCCCCTTTGTATGCTGTGAATTTCCTAATTTTTCTGCAAGGTCTTTTGGGAGGAAATACTACGAATGTTCCAAGCTGCTTTCTAAAAAAGCCAGGATTCCTTCCTGGAAACGAGACCTGGGCAAAGTCCTGTTGTTTTTGAAGAGTGTGTGAATGAGAGGGCTGTCACGGTGACTGGAACCTCTTGCCTTCTTCTGAATGAAAGGGTTTTGTAACAGCTAGCTAGAGTGAGACTCGCCTTCAAAAGCTGTCCTCAGGAGCGTCAGGAATACACTGCTTGTGGGATGGGAATTTTAAAGGGACACCAAGATCACTTTGGAAATCTTGGCATACAACCAAGAAATGGGGGAAAAATGGAAATGTCCTTAGAAAAGAGCTTTCTATGGACTCCCCCCCCCCCCCCCCATCACCATAATGCTGTCTGTCATTCACTAGATAATTCCAAAAACGTATAGTAGGGCATTATGCTCTCATGGACAGAATATGTTTTATCTTTAATTTTTAGAAGCATTAGATATTTGGATGGTAAAAGTGGACTCCATTTGGGCTTGTTGAAAATATTGTTTCCCAAGTGTATATTTTCATAAAGAAAAAAATAATTTCCCTTAAGCCACTGAGGAATTCTCCCAAGCGACTTTTTTTTTTTTTTTTCCCAAGCGACTTTTAATATGACTGAGATAGCTCTCGGAAGCTCTGTGTATTAAGGAGAGTGTAATGCTTCTCACTGTAAAATTAATATTCTTGTTTAAATTTCAATTGATTAAAATTTGAATGTCAAGCTCCTATTAATACTCAAATATCTCATCAAGTAACAGCATTTCCCCCATAAATGTTAAAGATTGCTTTTTAAATAATACCTGGAGTTTAACATATGAGTGCATAAAAATGTAGGAGTGCAGAGCTCTCAAGGAAAAACAGCACTTTCATTGATAGACAATCTCATGTCAAAAATAAGCCTTCAAGTAAAAACCAATTCAATGAGAAGTATTAGACTTAGTATGCAGACTAAGAGAACAGGACATGCGGAAACTGCAGTTTCACTGGGATAAATTCTCAAATATCAGAGTATGTGAAGTTTGCAAGAGATACAAGAATTTTCATGTACAAATATACATAATTTGAATCTAATAGTATAGATATTAGACATGTACTTTTACATGTATACATAATAGACATGTACTATTATGACAACTTCTTAATTTAAAAAAAGATTTTTCCCTTATTTAAAATTAATTTAGGTTTTTATTGTACCACAATGAATGAATTTTCTGGAGAGAAAAGCAAACTGGTCAGGGGGCCAGGGAAGAACATGTGCAACAACAAATGAATGGAAGTCCAAGTTTTCTGTAAACTTTTGTTAAAATCACAATAAATTATTTAAAAAATTAATTTAGGTTTTAACCATACATGCACATGGTAAAGTTCAAAGAAAAGCACAAAAATAAAGCCAGTTATTTTCCCAACTCCAAGTTCTAGTCCCTGGAGTTATATTTCCTATTTATTCTTCCTGATATTTGTATGTATAAAAACATATGTACTGGAGATTCCTCATAGCCACTGAGTCATATTTACCCTAATGCCCAGAGAAGAATTGCCCCATAAGGTTTGCAAAGCTATAACCTTTACAAATGAAGGCTACCACAGAGCTTCCCCACAGAGTGGCTGATGAATTTGAACCATCTATCTTTTGGCTAGTAGCTCAGTGCTTAACCTCTGTACTGTTATGGCTCTTTATAATACCTGCTCCAGAACCAAAATCTAATGCCATCAAGTTGATTCTGGCCCATGGATATCCTCTAGCCGCAGGTTTCTGAGGCTTTTACAGGGGGAGACTTCCCCTCTTTCTCATGTGGAACAGCTAGCTGGTGGATTCAAACCATCAACCTTTCAGTTAGCATTCTAAAATGCAATGTGCTACACCACCAGGACTCTTATACTGCCTGTTCAAAAGGCTAGATCTTGTACTACTTAAGAGCATTGTCTTGAGTTATACAGATTTGGGTTCAAATATTGACTCTGTCACTTCTGGCTGTGTGATTTTAGGCAAATAATTGAACCTCTTTGAAACTCCCCTAACCATGAAATGGGGATTTAGTAGTAATCAAATCACTGAGTTATTGGAAAATTAAATGAGATTATGTGTGTTAAATGCTTATCAGACATAAAGCACCAAATACATATTCATTATTAGCAGTCCTGAAGGCACGCAGTTCAAAGCCACCAGCTGCTCCACAGAAGGAAGATGGGCAGTCTCTTCCTGTGTGATTAACTGTCTTTGAAAACCCGCTGGAGGGTCAGCTATGTGTTAGTTCCAACTCTATGGTACACAACAACAGCAACAATGATATTAGTGTTATTAGATTTTAGAAGTCATTTTAAAAATTAATTTTAATGAAAGTTTACAGAGACTTAGGGTTTCTAGTCATTCATTGTTGCACTTTTCTCCCTGCCCACCTTTTCCCCCCCAATTCACTCTTCTCCTTGAAAAGTAAAACTCTTTCATTGTTATGAAATCCCTCCCCCCCAAGTCCACTCCACTGTGCAGCCTTCATTTTGGACTCCTGTAATGACAATAATACCCAATCATATATCCCTTTTAAACAGTTCTCTCCCTCATCTGTTTCAATGCAGTATACATCCCTCCCCTCCTCTCTGTTTTCCCACAACCTCAATGTTAGTCCTGTTTTACAATAGTGGCAGTATGCAATATTTGTCCTTTTGTGACTGAGATATTTCACTCAGCATAATGTCCTCCAGGGTCACCCATTTTGCATAATATTTCATGAGTTCCTTGTTTTTCAATTCTGCACGGTATTCCATTGTGTGAATATACCACAGCTTCTCTATCCATTCATTTGTTGATGGGTGCTTGGGTTGTTTCCAGCTCTTTGCTATTGCAAACAAACCTGCAATAAACATGGGTGTGCATGTATCTGTTTGGGTGGTAGTTATGGTTTCTTTAGGGTAAATTTCCAGTAGTAGAATTTCTGGGTCAAATGGTATTTCTATTTACAACTTTTTTAGAAATTGCCACACAGCCTTCCACCATTTAACACTCCCACCAACAGTAAATAAGGGTTCCAGTTTCTCCACAATCTCACCAACATTTGATGTTTACTGTTCTGTTGAGTTTTGCTATTCTTACTGTGGTGAGATGATATCTCATAGTTATTTTGATCTGCATCTCTCTTAGAGCTAGGGATTTTGAACATTTCTTCATGAGTTTGTTTGCCATCTGAATGTCTTCTTTGGTGAAGTGTCCTGTGCCCATTTTTCAATTGGGTTATTTACATTTATCTTTTTGTGGTGCTCGAGTATTTTATAAATTCTAGATATAAGTCCCTTGTCTGACAATGTCCCAATCTGTGGCCTCCCTTTTTACCCTGTTGGAGAAGTTTTTGGATATGCTTAAAAGTAATGTTTTTTAATAAATTTTACAGAGGCTTAGGGTTTCTAGTCATTCATTGTTGCACTTTTCTCTCTGCCCACCCCCTCCCCCAAAAAAGTAATTTTTAAAAACACTATGCTAGATTCACAAAAATGGCAACCTGCAAACCACAGGCTCAATTTGAATGAAGTAAAAATGAGCCCTGAAATACATTGACTTCAGTGTATAAAAGAGAGTAAAAAGTAAAAGGAACAGTCATATGAACCCGAGTGGGTTATAAATCATGACTTAGGTGTTTTTAAACTATACCCTGCATATATTATGCAGGCAGCAGATTTCCTGAGACCAATTCAGTTTTTAAAAAAGAAATTCAAAGTATCCTGCTTCTAGAAGGCTGGCTGGAGTAGGCTTTGGAACAAGCACAGTCCCCTGAGAGGCCAAGTGTTAATAGATTATAAGCCACTAAGGACGGGTCCTTGGAGAGGG
>NW_006399901.1:5414975-5420494 GCF_000299155.1 Elephantulus edwardii | reverse complement strand
AATCTGTTTGTTTTCCTAGCAGTGCCTGGTGTCCTCAATACTCTTCTCCAGCACCACAGCTCAAAAGCATCAATTCTCTTTCTATCCTCCCTAGTCATTGTCCAACTCTCTGATGCATAACAAATGATTGCAAAGACCATGGCCTATATCAGATGCACCTTAGTCTCCAGAGATATACCATAGCTCTTCAGAACTTTGGAAAGGTCCCTAACAGCAGACTTTCCCATGGCAATATGTCTTTTAATTTCCTGGCTACCGATGCCAAGACTGTTGACTGTGGAGCCAAGCAAACTAAAGCTGTGAACAATATCTATCTCTTCACCATCCATCCTGATGCTGCAAATTGGTCCAATGGTGAGAATCTTTGTCTTCTTGATATTGAACCTCAATCCACATTGAAGGCTGCAGTCCTTGACCCTCTGCAGCAGGTGCTTCAGGTCCCCCTCAGTTTCAGCAAACAGGGTTGTGTCATCTGCATAACACAGATTATTGATAGATCTTCCACCAATCCTGACCCCACATTTCTCCTCATAGATTGTTGTAGTAGAGAGAAATTTTATGACAGGAGCATTGTACCCCATTATGTGGGAAAGAATTTAGAACTAAATATAGAGTTTGAAGCTATCTCTTATTCTCTTTGGCAAGGTCTAGGTGGCTAATTAGAAATGGGAACACCCCTCCTTTCAGATACCATAGCCCTGCAAAGTCATCATTCCATCCCATAGACCCCCTAGGGAGATGGTCTCCAGGAAAGTGCACTTGGCTCATTCATTTTGTATGTCTGTTTCGACAAAAGAGATAATTAAAAAAATTGACAGCAGCTCTATTCATAGTCGCTAAAAAAATGGAAAGATGCTCATATTGTCTGCCAGACCCATTCTGGTTGTGGATGTATGCGTTTTATTCTTGATCCTCATTATCAGCCTGTGACGTAAGCATGCTACCCCTGAATTTCAAAAAAATAAATTTATATGCACAGGAGACCACACTCCAAAGCAACAATTTCTACTTGTCCAATTTGATGAAACTGATTATGTCTTTCAAATTGTGCAACTCTCCCTTTGCATTCTCCTTTTTGTAATTATTTCTCCTCTGTTAACATAAACTCATTGCCTTCCCAAATTTCCCGCCTAATATGGAGTTGCTGCTGTCAATTTGACCCTATATAGACATTTCCTTAAAGGGTCAAAGTGTGCTAGGCAGATATCCTTCAGTAATAAAGCTATCATTGGCATAAAGAACACATCAGGAGATATTTTTGGTTTAAGGAATCCATGAGAATTGAAATTTTGTTTCATAGTTTCCACCATTTTGATCAGGATTTCTCTATGGAATGGTTTATTTGTCTCTTTATTATTGATAAAAGTAGCATTGATGACACAGCACATTACGTGCTGGGTTCCTAATTGAAACATCAGTGGTTTGACTAGACCAGCAGTTTCACAAGAGAAAGATGAGAAAAGAGAAAGTCTCCTCTCATAAAGATTAAACTCTCTCATTTCTGTTAGGTTGGAAATTATAGCTGACACTCTAATGGGCTTCCAAAGCTTTTATATCTCATGGTAGGAGACTGCCCATTGTCTTCCTGTGGAACTGTTGGTGCATTTAAACTTCCAGAGAGGTATAGCATTTAGATTAACAGCTCATCTCTCGACTATATCACCATAGCACCCTTTAAGGATTGAGTCTGGAACTTGAATTGTCACAATTAGGAGACCAAGTTGGTGGGTACAACAGAATATTTATAGAGCCTGGAGTCCTGACCTAGTTAGAAAGATTGAGAAAAAGAAGGGGCAGGTACGGTCTTAGAGATATCTGAATACTACCTTTGAAAAGAAGCCAGACTTCTTACCCCTCTATTCTAACTACATAATCTCAGACTGTTCTGATTGGTTGTTTTTAGGACAGTATTCACCTCCTGAACCAATCTGCAGTGTCTAGGGTGTGTGTGTCATGTGATTCCAAATGTTGGGCTTACATAACAGAGGTAGGACAGATTCCTTGGGAAAGGGATGAGGACCAGCTGTGACTGGCCATCCTGCACAGACATTGAGTGAGAACAAGCATTGTGTCAGGTGTATAGATGTTGCTCAATTAAATAGCCTTGGATTAATAAGGCATTCCAGCTTTAATATCACTGTTTAGTGAACTCATTTCACCAATGAATAAAAAATTATGCAGGTCACCATGGCTGCTGAGTTGGAAGCTGGTGAGCCTGGGAAAGGGAAGCCCTTCAAGCTTCTAGGAATTTTAGATATTAAAAAAATTGCCTGTGGACTTGACTCACTGTTGTATGGCTCATTAAGATCTGTTGTGGCTGTCCTTGGATATTTTTTATTAGCAAGTAGAAATAGAAGATCATGCCATGTTGGAGTAGGAGGATTTATTTTGGTGACTTTTGGATACTGGCTCCATTGTAGGTATACTTGTGAAAGACAAGAACAGCCAGAGAAGATATTAAAACCAAGATTTTATATGAAAGTGCCAACCTTGATCCTGGAAGAAAAACTAAGAGCAGCCCAACAACTGAGAAGCCTTGAGCAGAGAACATCGACACAACTCTCAGATCAAGTTACACAGAGCCAAGATCAAGTGCACAAATCGTGTTATCGTGTACAAAGTAAATGAAGCAATCTTCGCATACACTGGTATAAATACTTGCAAATTACTTGAGTGGTCCTGTGCATGTTACATACCTCACACTTAAAAAAAAAATTAAACAGAATTTAGTGGCAGTGTTTCCAAAGAATAAAACTAAAATATAAAAAAAATAATTACGCCATGTTTCAAGAATTCCAAATTCCCCTAATATATTCCCAAAGATTCTTTGGGTGGTGTAAGCAATTAAGACACTCAGCTACTGACGGAAAGGCTAGAAGTTCGAGTCCATCCAGAGACATCTTAGAAGAAAGGCCTGGAGGTGTACTTCCACAAAAGCAGTCATTGAAGACATTATGGAGAATAATTCTGCCTTAACATACATTATACCACTGCGAGCCAGAATCAACTCTGGGCTAACTAGAATACCCATCATGAATCCTTTCTTTTGAGAATTTCAAAGAAAGTGTGGTCCATTAAGGTGGAGGTTCTAGAGGCTTATTACTTGGGCTTGAATTTCAGATTAATTTCTTGCTATAACACTGAATGCAGAAGGATGGGCAATCTCTCTGTGTGATTTATTGCCTCTGAAAATCCACTAGAGAGTCAGCTATAAGTCAATTCTGACGTTAAGGCACACAACAACAGCAACAATGACAACATTGAGGAGGGAGTCCTCATAGCTTATTAGTCTGTAGGGAGTTGTGCTGTTAACCCAAAGGCCTCTTGGGTGTTCGAATCCACCATCAGCTCTGCAGGAGAAAGATGGCATTCTCTTTCCATGCAATTCACAGCCTCAGAGGTTTTGGGTTTTTTAAGTTTTACAGGGTTGATTGATCTTTGCAATTTACTTCCTCCTTTGTAAAATGGGGATATTTGTCATATTTGCCTCAATGAGAAGTTGCAAAGACCAAGGAGGGCAGTGTAGATGATTTGTACAACAGAGGGCCAGGCATCCAATGTTTTTTTTATTTATTTTATTTTATTTTGCCATTCAGCGCTTAGAAACCAAATTAGCCCATGTATAATTGTTTCCAGTTGTTAAAAATCAGAGTCTTGGCAACTAGGCTGCTCCTTGGAGGCAAGGATTCTGAAGGTCCTTCTGACATACTTTGGGAGTGCTGCAAGGAGGGACCAGTCCTTGGAGAGGGACATCATTCTTGAGATGTTGGAAGGACAACGCAAGAGAGGAAGGCCCTCGATGAGATGGATTGACTCAGTGACTAGAGTAATGGGGGTAGGTGCAGGATAGAGCAGGGTTCAGAGCTGTTGTACATAGGGTTACTATGAGTCTCAGGCAACTGGAGGGCACATAACAACAACAACCTGACACTCTCTCCTAGCTAGCTTTTTATTTTTATTTTTTTAATGCTGTTTTTTTAATATTTTTTTTTCTTGTTCTGTACCATCGAATCGGATCTGACTGGCACAGGACATTGCCCCTCCTTCTTCAGTGGAGCATCTGGTGGATTTTAGCCTTGTGCTTTCAAGATTGCAGTGCAGCTTCTTGCCACTAGGCCACCAGTGTTCCCTTCTTAGCTAGCTTTTTAAAATCAGCAATTAAAGACAATTTCCCTTCCCTCTACCCACCAGCTGCCATCACAGGTCATTCTCAAAGCTCTCCTTTTTATTCTCTGGTAAGGGGATACTGGTGGCCTAGTGGTAAGAAGGTACGCTGCAATCCCGAAGGCACCAGCTGCTTGGTAGGAGAAGGATGAGCAATCTCCTCCCATGTACTTAACTGTTTCTGAAAACCTATTGGAGAGTCAGTTATGGGTCTCTTCCAACCTGATGGCACCCACCACCACCACCACCACCACCACCATCATCTTCTGGCATAATTTCTCTGGCTGCCATGCATTCACACCAGACCAGAGGTTCTCATTCCAGGCTGTGGGGAGATTTTAAAAACCTAGCCAGTTGTGGCACCCATCTCCAGTAGCCCCCTGGTGGATCAAATGGTTTGTTCTCACTATTCATCAAAACATAGATGGTTCAAATCCATCTAGTTATCTGGGGGTCTCCTTCCCTAAAGAGTACAAGCAAGAAAACCTTATGAAGCAGTGCTACTGTGTAAAACCTGGGCTTATCATGAGTCCAAATTGACTGCACAGTAATGGTTTGTTTTGGGCTTGCATGATGGGCCAATAGGCAACATCATGATTGATGGAGAAGAGATAGAAATTGTTAATGATTTAATCTTGCTTGGATCTATAGTAAACACCTTTCACACCAGCATCCAGGAAATCAAAAGACATACTTCATTGGGTAAATCTGTGGTCAAGGACCTCTCTAAAGTGTTAAGTAGCAATGATGCCACTTTGAAGACTAAAGTCTACTTGGTCCAAACAATGGTCTTTTTAATTGCTTGCTATGCAACTGAAAGTGTGCCCAAAACTTAGGATGATAGAAGAATTGGTGCCTTTGAGCTGTTGTGTTGGAGAAAAGTGTTGACTATCTCATGGACTGCCAAAAGGAGAAACAGGTATATCTTGGGAAAGGTGCAGCCAAGGTGCTTCTTCTCCCTTGAAGTCTTTTGGTTTTTTTAAAATTGTTGGGACTGTCGAATCTGACACGACCGGCACAGGAGGAGAACTGGCTCTCCTCCTCAGCAGGGCATCTGTTGGATTCAAGCCGTGTGCCTTTGTAATTACAGCTTCTTGTCACTAGGCCACCAGAACTCCCTGCCAAGGTATTTCATGAAGGTCAAGATAGTGAAACATCATCTCATATACTTTGGGTATATTGTTAGGAGGGACCAGTCCTTGGAAAAGGACATCATGCTTGGAAAGGTAAAGGGAGGCAAGGTTCAAATCCATTGCTCATGGGATTGCTACGAGTCGTAGTCAACTGGACTAGGTGTTATTTGTCATCTAACAACAACAAAGTTGAAAAGGTATGGAAATAGGATGCATCCCTGG
>NW_006399901.1:5385283-5407615 GCF_000299155.1 Elephantulus edwardii | reverse complement strand
TGGCGCAGGATAGAGCAGGGTTTAGAGCTGTTGTGCATAGGGTCGCTATGAGTCGGAAACGACTCGACGGCACATAACAACAACAACAACAATAAGTAGTGTACAGAGTCAGGGGAGAGGAAGGGAGATAAAGGCACCTAAAGAAAACAGCCTTTTCTGTTTTGTTCAAGACCACAGACAACCCCGCCTCTTAGCTGCTGTCCAATCAGGGACAGTACTAAGTATGGTAGAGTCGGAAGGCTGAAGTTTTACCTCCCGTTCTGTCTCATCATGTGACCTTGGCAACTCAGCCCTTCTGGGGTCTTTCTAGGATGATTTCTTGAAAGCAGGGTTCACAGACGACATTCATTCAATGATTTACTTGGACGCCATCCAAATACAAGAGAATCTGCAGATGCACATGGTAGATATAGGCTGTGTCCTGAAGGACCTCACAGTTTTCAATGTCCAGTACGGTAGCTACTAACCACGTGTGATTATTTACATTTAAACCAAATTAGTAAAAGATAGAAAATGTTGAAAATCTGGTTATCAGTTGGATTAACCTCATTTCAAGTGCCCAGCAGCCACAGGGACCAGTGGTCGGTAGTCCCAGTTTAAAGTATTTCTCATTGCAGGAAGTTCTCTTGGCTAACGCTGAGACACAGCCTCTTGGCAGACACGACATATAATTACACAAAAATCTCCTTAATTGCTGTAAAGAGAGCTCTGGTGGCCTAGCAGCAAGAAGTTGAGCTTCAATCTTGAAGACCTGCAGTTCAACTCCACCAGCTGCTCCGCAGGAGAAGGGTGGGCAATCTCTTCCCGTGCAGTTAACTGCCTCTGCAAATCTGCCAGAGGGTCAGCTATGAGTCAGTTCCGACTTGATGGAACACAACAACGGCTGTAAGGAAGAAGTGTAGGTATGATGAAGTTTTAGACGGGAGGAACGAGGATGAGGGTAGGCTTCCTTTAGAAAGTGCTGAGCCCCCTGAGAGATATAGGAGTCATTTGGAGGATGAAATAGAGAGCACAATTAGGTGAGTAAAAGCCCCGAGAAGGAAAAAAAAAAAACCTGGCTTGTCTTAAAACTCACTAGTAGCTGATGAGTCTTTTCCAACTCATGGTGAGCCCGTAAGTTGCGGAATAGAATGTGCCTAAGAGGGTTTTTGAGACTGTGATAAGTATCAGACGTAGGTTGCCAGGCCTTTCCTCCGAGGTGCCTATGGGTGAGATTGATCCTCCAGTCTCTTTTAGTTACTAGTAAAACACTTTACTGTTGACATCATTCATTGTTATGTGCTGTTGCGTTGCAACCGACTCCTAGCGAACACAGCAGGTTTTTAGAGGCAGTAAATTGCATGGGAGGAGTTTGCCTGTCTTTCTTCTTGCAGAGCAGCTGGGGAAGCTCCTTGTCACTAGGCCGCCTGAGCTCCTTAGCACTCACAGGCGCCTCAGAAGCAGGCTAGTGGACCAGAAGGAACAAGTGGTCCAGGAAGGCGGTAGAGGTGGCCGGATCCAGGTCAGACAGGACCTTGTATGTGGGGAGGAGCTGGGATGTCACCTTGTGCTTGCTCAGGCCACTCTCTTCCTGTAAAGCCTATTTTCCAGAATTTAAGCTCAGCACCTCAATGCATGTTCCCCTGATGTCTGCTGGTCTTAATCAGCAGTAAGGACAAAAGCAGAGTGGCCTCCTAGTCCAATAGGTCTGGGTTCACACCCTGTCGGTGAGAGGCCTCAGGCTAGTGACTTCATTTCCTTAGCTGCATAATGGGGATGTTAATAGTGTCCATGTGGAGGAACTCTAGTGAAGATCAGGGAGGTAATCCTGGGAGAGTTCTCAGCACTGTGCTCAGCTCTGAGTTGTTGTTGTTGTTAGGTATTGTCAAATTGAGTACGACTCATAGCGACAAAAGAACAAAAAATAAAAAAAGAACAAAAGATCTGAACCCTGTTCTGTCCTGCACCATCCTCACACTTCCTGACACACCAGAGCCCATGTCAATCCACCTGGTTGAGGGTCTTCCTCTCCTTTGCAGACTCTCCATCCTTCCCAGCATCATGTCCTTCTCCAAGGAATAGCCCCTCCTAGTGACATGCCCAAAGTATGTGAGGGGAAGCCTCATCATTCCAGCCTCCAAAGAGCACTCCGGCTGCACCCTCTCCAAGACATATCTGCTTGTTCTCTTGGCCATTCTTGGGATGTTCAGTGCTCTTCTCCAACAACACAGCTCAAAGGCATCAATTATTTTTCTGTGAATAAGTTCACTGTCCAGCTTTCACCTGCATAGCAAGTGATCAGAAAGACTATGGACAGAATCAGACACACCTTAGTCCTCAAACTGACATCACAACTCCTCAATAATTTGGAAAGGTCCCTAACTGCAGATTTTCCCAGCTCAGTGCATCTCCTTATTTCCTGACTGCTTGTACCAAGGGTATTAATTGTGGATACAAGTAAGATGAAGTTGTTGGCAGTTTCAATCTCCTCTCCATCCATTATGATGCTATTAGTTCAGTGGTAAAATCTTTGTTTTCTTAACATTGAGATGCAGTTCATACCAAAGGCTGCATTCCTTGATCTTCTGCAACAAGTGCTTCAAGCACTCTGAGTACACATCCAATTAATGATCCTGGTGTTATCCGTCTTCCTACACTCTGGATTCTTCCTTCTTTTGTTTAGCTAGCATAACATTTGGATGTCATGGCCCCTTTTGGAGACAAAGAAAATGTCTGATGTGATGTGAGACCCTATGTCCAAACTCAGACCTTTCCTCCACCATACTCCTCATTGTCGATGGCTATGTCGTTCATTCTCTTGTTCAGGCCAAATACTGGCATCAATTTTGACTCTTCTCTTTCACATTTCTCTTTCAATCCACCAGAAAATCGTGTTGGCCCAATCTTTACAGTGCACTCAAACTCTAACATTTTTCTCTACCTCTAAGGCTACTCTTTTCTTCTCTATGGTCAAGTCCCCATCTTCTCTCCTCTGGGTTGCTTGAAATTGTCTTTTTATTAGTTTAGTCTTCTTGCCCCTGCCATCACCTTCCTATAGTCTGTTCTCCAGAATACAGCCAGAGGGAGCCTTTCAACTCCAGGTCACATTCTTTCTCTGCTCAAAACCATAGCCCCCATCTCAATGGGAGAAAAGCCAAGCTATGCAATGACCAGAGGTGCCACAAATTCTGAAACCCTGTTTCACTTCAAATTTCATTTCTTCCACTCTTCCCATCATTCATGCTATTCCAGTCACACTCACCTCCTTGTACATCGGGCAGGATCTGGCCTCATTAACCCATAAAGATCTTCTCCAGTGGTGCAACCACTGTGGAAGGCGGTATGGCGCTTTCTCAAAAAGTTGCAAATAGAGATTCCATTTGACCCAGCAATTCCACTACTGGGAATATATCCCAAAGATACCATAACTGACATCCAAGCAGATATATGCATACCCATGTTTATCACAGCTCTGTTCACAATAGCAAGGAGTTGGAAACAACCCAGGTGCCCATCAACAAACGAATGGGTAAAGAAGCTGTGGTATATTCACATGATGGAATACTATGCTGCATTGAAAAACAAGGAATTAATTCAATATTATCCAAAATGGGTGAGCCTGGAGGACATTATGATGAGTTAAATATCTCAGTCACAAAAGGACAAATATTGCATGGTGCCACTGCTGTAAAATGGGACTGATATCAGGGTGGGGGTAAGACTGAGAAAAACTGGATAAATTGTGTATACTGCACTGAAACAGATGAGGGACTGAATAGTTTAAAAGCGATGTATGATAGGGTATTATTGTTATCACAAGAGACCACAATTAAGGTTGCATAGTGGAATGGACTTGGGGCGATGGGAGGGGTGTGAGGGGATTGTGTACCAGGGAGGGAGTCTTTCTTTTACTTTTGAAAGAGAGAAGCGAGCTGGGGGGCGGAGGGAGAGGGCTGGGCGGGGAGAGAAGTGCAGCAATGAATGAATGGAAATCCAAGTTCTCTGTAAATGTTCATTAAAAAAATAAAATTATATATATATATATATAAAGATCTTCTCCAGAATGTCTGCTCCATCCTTGTCAAGCCACAGATACACTCCTTCTCACCAAAGCCTATCTTACTCATCCTCTGTAAGGATTCTCTTCTCTGCCTCTACCCTTCAGCACCATGTTCTTCTTGATTGTTTTTCTATGTCACCTTTTGATATATACTTATTTTAGAGTGGTTGTCTTCCATTGCTAGAATGAAAGCCACATAAAGGTGGGAATCTGTGTATCTCAAGTAGACAAGATGTTGCCCTGGCACACTACATTGTTTTTAGCTGATGAATCAACTTTGCCTCATGGCAACCGTGTGTATATCAGAATAGTACTCTGCCTAACAGAGTTTTCAGTGACTTATTTTTTTAGAAGCAGAGCACCAGATATTTCCTCTGCGGAGCCCCTAGATGGATCCAGACCTCCAACCTTTCACTTAGTGGCTGAGAATTTGGACTGTTAGCACCATCCAGGGGCTTCCTGCATGGCACAGATTCAATTCAGTACTAGACTCCAGTAGAGACCAGTTTACATAGATCAGAGGATTTGCAAAATCAGAAACTCTATCCATCAGCTTAATTCTCTTCCCTGGCAGTTGGAATTACCATTATTAAGTTCTAAGCCAATGAACTCCTCTTCCACCTGGAAAGATCAGCTACAGCCTCATTTATCTTTCTACTTCTCACCCTCTTTGAATTTTCAGCCTTGAATTGGGGAGGCTGTGATAATGACAGTTTGGCTTAATGATTGCATGGCTGTTCTTTTTCTCCAGCAAGAAAAACACTACATCTTAATAGGAAAGACAGAGCCTAGTGTATCTGCTGTGTTGAATACTACATCTCTAGGGGAGAAGACAGGAGCTCTGGTACCCTAGTGGTAAGAACCTGTACTGCAGTCCGGAATGCACATGGTTAGAATCCACCAGCTGCAGGGGAGAAGGATGGGCAATCTCCACCCCTGCTATCAATGGCCTCTGAAAACCCACTGGAGGGTGAGCTATGGGTTGGTTCCAACTCGACAGTACACAACAACAAAAATCAGCAGGGGAAAACACACCAACCAGATAGACAGACACAGTGACTGCAGCAATGATCTCAACTATGTCAGAATCTATGAGGATTATACAGGACAGCGTTCAGATCTGTTAGTCATAAGGTTGCTATGACTTTCAGTCAACTCGATAACACCTATCGGTAACAACAATAATAAATGCATTTCTAGGGAGCACTGGTGACCTAGTGAGTAGAGAGTTGCACTGCCAACCCAAAGGCAGGCATTTCTAATCCACCATGTGCTCAGTGGGATAGAGATGGAAAATCTCCCATGCAATTACAGCCTCTGAAAACCTGCTGAAGGGCACTTATGGGTCAAAGACCTAATATTTTTACCCCCTCCACCATTTATACAATTCACCATGAATCTGGGAACCCTGGTGACACAGTGGCGTTTGGCTGCTAATTAAAAGGATGACAATCCAAACCCATCAGCTACAATGTTGGAGAAAGATATAACAGTCTTCTTTTTGAAAAATGACAGCTTTGGTAACCCTCTAAGGCAATTCTAGTTTGTTCCCTGGGGTTGTCGTGTGGTGGAATGGATCCAAAGGCAGCAATGAAAATTTGAGGAGAGTTATGTTAGAAATTCACAAAGAGCTCTGATGGCGTAGTGTGTTGGGTGATGTGTCAGTCTTCAATCACAGAGTCACCAGTTCAAACCCATCAGCTTATCGTTTAATTGCTATCTCCCATCACTAGAAGGAAAGCTACGTAAAGGTAGGACTCTATGTGCCTTAAGTAGGCAAGAGGGGAGAAAGATGAGCTGTCTTGGAAACCCAGCGTAGGACCAATAAGAGTTAGAATCACCCCAATAGTGGTAGAATAAGAGTTCATAGGGATTAGGTTCCCATTCTTAGACTCCTACCAAGTGAGCTTCTCTGGGTTGAGGAGGCTGACTTTTTAGCTAAACCCAAAGACTTTTTTCCTTTGGTGGTATTCTTTTTTTGCATCATTGTACTTCAATAGCAAAAGCTATCTCATCTCTTAAAGTGCTTAATGTTCTCACTATGCACATTAACTCTCTTGTCAAGAATCTTATCTTCCACCTGCTTATTCATAATTTGCCATGAATCTACAGAGTCACTCTGTGGACTTCCAGGTTTGCCATGATACCCTTTGTGGGACATTCCTTGAACAGGTTTCACTCCCCTGATGTCTACGTCACCACCTTCCTTGGAGATTTCCATGTATGTGGTCAAAGAAACAAGTGCATGTTTTCTGAAAGGCTTGGAGAGTGGATGCCTCTCTAATTTTCCTTTGTGTTTGTAATTTTAAAGAGCTATTGCAAGATGATGTTTCACTATAAGCATGGCTGTTGCTTTTGAACCTGTCCCATATAAACTTTGTAGGCCCCTGTTAACGCTCTTAAGGATGTGTTTTAGAGTTCTAACTAGAAGCAGGTAGACTTTTCTCTAAGTCATGAGGTATCTGTAAAGAGATGCAGGACTAAAGTATATGACTAAAGACCCAGTGGGGTTTTATGCTACTTTCCAACCCTCTGTGCCACATGGGGCAGAAGGATACTTGACCAAGGAAAGGAGATGAAGATTCATTATCACCCATTTCCGACAAAAAGTTAGGGATAATATTAATGACTCAAGGAACCTAAGAGTTAAGACTATAAAAACATTTTCAAACCTAAAATCCACTCATACCCACACCATGTAGCTGTGTGTTTCAGGATTTAAGGGACTAATATGAAAGCAAAAAAAGAAAAAAGTCTTCTTGCAAAGAGACATTAATTCCTTTGGTTACTTCAGGTCTTTGGGAGGATTGGTTCCAAGGCCAATTGGCTTAGAGGCACTCTATGATATCTAAAAGTACGATGCTATAGAAAGGGTATAGACAGCATGAGGATGGCTGAGGCTGACTTCTGCTAACTCCACAAAGAGAAACTGTCCCCATCAATAACCTCCATAGCACAAAAACTAATTTCCATAAGGTCAGGCCTGGTCTCCCACACTCCCACACTTACTTCTACTAATTCCAACACCAATCTTACTACTTTACTGGGTCCAAAATCCTTTGCAATGATTACACAGACATCATAGAACCGTACTCACCGTTATGAGGTTTATTAGGGAGCTTAACAGGCAATAATTTAGTTTGGCAGCAGGATACGCTCCTTTAGTCCAGGCAGTTTTTCAAACATGGTTACAGGTCATTAGACCTTCATCCTCATGGTTTAGGTCAGTGTTACAAAGCTCCCTTAGTTCTGCCAGTTGTGGTGTCTATGAATCAATGTGGGATCTTGGGCAATTGATTTAACTTTCTGAGACATAAGCGGGTGTTTGGATCACCTATAAGGACCCTGCTCTAATGGCCAGTGACCGAGCTCTCTAGATGGGTGTACGTAGCATTGTCTATAAGCAATTAACTAAAAAATTCACTGTGGTCTAGTTGATTCCATCTCATACTTCCAATCCTCCATTGTTGTTGTTGAGCGCCGTCGAGTTGTAGACAACTCATAGCGACCCTGTGAACGTAAGACCTGAACACTTCTATAACTTTCATCATTTCTCCACATTCATAGAGATTCCGGAGGCAAGCTATTTCAGAAGTGGATGCCACTCCTGCTTCCAAGCTTGTTTTAATCGGGGAGCTCCACCAAACACTGTCCACCATGGGTAATCATGATCACATCTGACACATCAGTGTCACAGTGTTCAGCATCACAGCCACCACGAGTTACCTCATTAGGAGGTTTAACTAATTTAACTCTTCAATCCAGAGTGCCTCACCTCAGTGCTACTTACATTTAGATAATGCTTTGTAGCTTAGAGACTGAATCATCTCTGACCTCTATTCACTAGATGACAACAGCATACCTATGATTCCCCAGTTGTGACAATTAAAACAATGTCCTAACACTGCCTGGGGACAAAATCACCCCTGGATGAGAGTCATTGGTTTAAAGTTCTTTGTTTTAGACAATAAATGTCTTGGCCAACTATTTACAGAGGATCCTTAAATTAAACCTAACTTTTCTGATTTCTGTTATATTAAGTCTCCAGTGTGTCTCCTAGTAAGGTTTGTATTATCTGCCTGACACAGGTTGTTGATGAGTCTTCCTCCAATCCTGATGCCACATTCTTCTTTATAGAGTCCAGTTTCTCAAATGATTTAACATCATGATAGATTGAGAAAAGATTGAACTTGTCAATGACTTCATTTTGCTTGGGGTCTGTAATTGACACCATAGTTAACAGCTGTGAATAAATCAAAAGACATGTTGCTCTGGAAAAAACTGTTGTCAAGGGCCTCCAATCATGGCTTGGAGCAAGGGTGTTAGTTTAAAAATGAAAATGCACTTGATCTAAGCCATGATCTTTTTATTACTTGGTATGCCTCTGAAAGTTAGACAGTGAATAAATATGACAGAAGAAGAATCAATGCCTTCAGATTGGGGTTTGGAGAAGAGTACGGAATATCCCATAAACTACCAAGAGAGCAAACAAGTCCATCTTGGAGAAATTGCAATCAGGGTGCTCCTTAAAGGCAAAGATGGTGAAATTTCATCTCACATTGTTGGAAAGGGGCCAGTCTTGGGGAAAAGCCATCATGCTGGGAAAGGTGGAGGGTCAGAGAAATAAAAGACTATCGAGGAGATGAAGTAACATAGTGACTGTAAGGGTGGGTTTGAGTGTATCTGAGATGGTGATGGTGGTGCGGGAGGGACAAGGTTCAGATCTGTTGTTGAGAGGGGTCACTGTGAGTCATAGGTGACCAGCACTGATGCATCTTCCATCCTCGTTAGTATACCTTTGATGGCTTGCTATAGGGGCTCTTCGTGGCACAGACTGGAAGTGGGAGCTCTGTTTACGATGGGAAGGAACTCTGTCGGCATAGTCCATTGGGAGGTGCCCAGCTAGCTCACAGGTTAGCCCATCTATGTCAGTTTGGATCCATCAGCTGCTCTGAGGGAGACCAATAAGCCATTTCTTCCTGGGTGATTTGTAACTTCTGAAAATCTGCTGGAGGGTCAGCTCTGAGTTGGTTCTGAATTGAGGACAAGAAGCTGTAATTCTGACTAACTCAAAGCTTGACAGTTCACGTCAACTCAGTGGAACTTTGGCAGAAAGTCCCAGCAGTCTCATTCCATAAACTTTATATCACGCTTGTGTTGTGTAACACGGGTGTGTTCTGTGACACATGGAATTCCCATGACTTAGGATGGAGTCAATGGCAATAGGTTTTGGCTTTTGGTCTTTGTTTGGGGTTTTTTGTTTAGTTGAGTATAAACTACATGATTAGAATTAAGATACGTAGCAAGTTCTCCTACCTGCTTGTTGACTTAATATATGACTTAATAAATTCCTTGGACAGTTGTGGCATAAAGCCCTCTGTTCTGTAGATGCAGGAGTCACCTACTCCTGCTCCAATGAGGCCATGTCAGAAAGGGGCTAAGCATGTAGACACTCTACTTAATGACATCGGAATTCACATCCTCCTGACTCTCTTGCTAACTTGATAGGTAACCTCGAGCCAGCTGCTTTCCCCTCTTGTGGACCTCAGTTTCAGCGTCTGTGAAGTGGGGGTAGCAATGGCACCCACTTCATAAGATATAATGATTCTTTGACATGGTGCTTAGCACAACCACGAGTATACACTAAGGTCCTGAGGAGCATTAACCACTATTTATTCTTGTATATAATTGTTTCTCCAGAATACAGTGGTACAGTGTGCCTCTCTGATGGTTTGACTCCTCAGCCTTCCTGAGGGAGAGAGATGGACAGTCTCCTTCTGTTCCGTTGGTAGCCTTAGGAACCCAATGGGGGATCAGATCTGAGTTCGTTCTACTTGAAGACAATGAGTTAGATCCAGAATATAAGCTAGTGTTTCCCTCTCCAGGAAACAAGCTCACTGTTATCTGAATTTATGGCAGTGGTAAGGAAATACAAATAGATAAAATGTTCAGTAATTACAGACCTTGAGGAATGTTCCATCCCTAACAAAGGATGTCATGTTTGATAAACAGCAAAAATGAGAAAACCCATCAATGGGATGGATTGACACACCAGCCTCCACAAGGGATTTAAATCTCACAAAGTGCTGTTATAATAAGGTCACTGTGGGTCAGAGCTGACTCAGTGACAGTCAACAACTAACAAAACAGACATTCAGAAATGAAAGCCTCCTGGAAGGTCATCCCATCCAACTCCTCAAAAAAATCTGTGTCAAGGCAGGGAGCTTCAAGTGATTTTTTTTTTTTTTAAATTTTTAGTTGTGTTTTTTAAAAAAATATTTTTCCAAGTGATTTTCAAGCTTAATTATCTACTATTTACATCTTCGTAGGGAGCACTGGTGACCTGGTGGTAAGAAGCTGCACTGCAATCTCGAAGGCAGGCAGTTCAAATCTCCATGGAAGAAAGCTGGCTCCTCCTGTGTGATTAACTGCCTCTGAAAACCGGCAGGAAGGTCAGCTATGGGCCAGTTTCAATTTGATGGCACACAACAATAACATCATCTTAGTAAAATATGGATTCCCAGGCCTCATTTTTTTCAGACTCAGGAGCAATATATCTGCGGGCCTCGAAATCTGAGTCTTACTTAGTTTCCAAAGTGTGAGTGGTCTTGACCTCAAGTGGAGATACATCAGTTGAATGGTTTTGGAATGACTCAGTCCAGGTTCCCAATATACTATATGTTTTGTTGTTGATATGTGTCGTTGGGTCAGAATGAACTCATAGCTGGTCCTTCAGTGGGTTTTCAGAGGCAGTAAACCACATGGGTTGGAAGCAGGAGCGGCATCCACTTCCTAAACAACATACCTCTGAAAACGCTATGGACGTTGATAAATGATGATAGTTACAGAAAGGCTTCAGGCCTTGCGTTCATAGGGTCGCTACGAGTCATGCTCGACTTGACAGCAATCAACAACAACAAATCACATGGAATTGCCCATTCTCTCTCTTGGAGAAGCTGGTGGGTGAAACCACGTGCCTTTAGGATTGTATCTCAACTTCTTACCACTCATTGTTATCAAATCAATTCTAACTCAACGGTACCCCATGTGACAGTAGAACTGCCTCATGGTTTTTTCAAGACTAACCTTAAAAAAAACCCCAAAGATGACCACATCTTTTTAGCTATGAAGGAACTGGTGGGTTCAAACTACAGACTTTTAGTTATCATATAACCACTTGCTCACTGCCCTAAGAGTCAACTTCTTCCTCTTTCTCCCTACTTCCTCTCTTGTCTTTTCACAATCCATTTCTCCATTGTGCCTGAGAGATCTTCTGAAACCTTGATTTGACCATATTACAATCTCCCACCCCCGCTTGGAACTCTTTGATGGCTTTTCCTTGGGTTCAGGTAAACACAAACACTCCTCAGAGTAGTCTCTATCCAGCCTGTCTTTCGAATCTCAAGTCTTTTGAACCTACAGCCTGGCCTTTGTAGCAGCTAATCTCCCTGCTTGAGCCTGCACGTGCATTTAACTGTCCTCTCACCCTAAGCCTCCTGAGAGAAGCTTTGACTGACCACTCCTTCCTCCTAATTGTCCTTTGTCTTGACACTGTGTTCATTTCTTTATCTGGGTACATCCATTCTCAAAGGTATAAAGACTTGTCAACAAGTCAGATGATCATGTATTGATTTGGATAAGTCTGGGTAAAAAAGATGTTAAATAGCCAAAATGCTATGCTTTTTTTAAAAATATAGCACAACACTTAATTACATCATTTTCCAATCAACACCCCAAAGTCCCATATAATGGTGATTATATTGGCCATTTCCACTGATTGACAGGAAGATCTACTGCTAAAAACTCCCACGGTTTCCACTGTATCATTTTTCTTGCCAAACTCAATTCATTTTCAGCCTGAAAAAGAACTTCTTCCATGTGTCCCCCCTGAAGTGGGTCTCCTAATATTTTCGGTTCCGCTTTAACTCAGCTTTGCATTTGTAATCCCTTTTGTATACTTTCTGCATGCTGCATTGTTAAGGTTTTGCTGGAGAACATAAGGATCTGTGTGCATAATAAACAGTCTTTCATGTGGACTGTCACATATCCCGCAAGGCCAGTGGTCTTCTGCAACAGTCCCACCCTGACAGCCAAGACGCCACATTTAAGACCAAGGTGTGTCTGACCCAAGCCATGATATTTTCAGTCACCTCCTATGAACTTGAAAGCTGGGTAATGGTTAAGAAAGGCTGAAGAAGAATTGATGCATCTGAATAAAAATATTGAATATAGTGTGGGTTACCAAAATAATGATAATAATAATAATAATAATAATAATAATAATAATAATAGAGCTTTCTTAGAAGAACAGCCAGGATGCTTTTTAGAAACAAGGATGGTGAGATTTCTTCTCATGGACTTTGTGACATGTTATCGGGAGGGACTAATCCCTGAGAAAGGACATCATGTTTGGTAAAGTAAATCAGAGAGAAAAAGACCCTCAGTCACTTGAGTTGATGCAGTAGCTACAACAAAAGGCTCAAAACCAACAGCAGTTGAGAGGACGGGGCCAGACTGGAAGCATCTCATTTCGCACACACAGCCTTGCTATGGCTTGGGACTGACGGCGTGGCACTTAACAACAAATTGTTGATTTTATTGTAAACCAATTTCCTGCCTTGCTGGCACATTCACTTTGAAAGAACAGAGAGCCACACCTGTTTTGTTCTTTTATGTCCCTAGCACTCCCAGCATTGTTGTTGTTGTTGTTGTTTGGTGCCATCGAGTCAGATGATTCACAGTGACCCTGTGAACAATGGATCTGAACCCTGCCCAATCCTGTGCCATCCTCACCATCGCTGCTATATTTGACCCCACTGTTCTAGTCACTGTGTCAATTAATCTTGTTGAGGGGCTTCCTCTCTTTCACTCACCCCCTTTTCCAAGCATGCTGTCCCTTTCCAAGGAGTGACTTCATCAACAACATGCTCCAAGTAGGTGAGACAGAGCTTCACCATCCTTGCTTCAAAGGAGCACTCTGGCTTCACTGTCTCCTAGATAATTATGTTGGTTCTTTTGGCAATAAATTATATATTAAATACTCTTCTCCAGCACTACAACTCAAAGGCATAAATTCTTCTGTCATCCTTAGTCATTGTCCAGCTCTCAGATGCATAACAAGAAATTGAAAAGACCATGGCCTGAATCAGACTCACCTTAGTCTTTAAATTGACATCATTATTACTTCTTAGTATTTTGGAGGAGTCTCTGACATTAGATTTTCCCAATGCAATGTATCTTTTGATTTCTTGACTGCTATTACCAAGGATGTTGATTGTGGATCCAAGTAAGGGGAACTTGTTGACAACTTCAGTCTCTTCACCATCTGTCAGGATGTTACCTATTGGCCCAGTGGTGAGGATTTTTGTCTTTCTGAGCTCGAAATGTAATCCATATTGAAGGCTCTTGTCTTTTATAGCACTCACTAAACTCTTGTTGAAAGGTTGAATGCTGCTAGGCATTGTAAGATATTCTAATGTTGACTTCTTTCATCTCCATGGCAACCTTGTGAGGTAAGAACTACCCCATCTCCATTTTGTAGGGGAGGAAACTGAGGTTCAGAGAAGTAAAGTAACCTACCCAATGTCACACAGCTACCAGACGGCAGAAGAGGAATTCAAACCCAGTTCAGTGGGCTTCCCAGACCTGGGTTCTTACCTCCTTCATGGTAGATTACCACTCTGCCAGTGAAGACTCTAAATTCTACCCTGTGATTATCGTAGTTAAGTTGAAGCTTCCTCTCCAGTCTGATAGATCCATGAACTCAAGAGATAAAAGTCCAGAAACACAGATGAAAAGTGAAAAAAAGCTTCCTTTTTTGGAAGACCCCTATCAAGTCACAGGCTCTAAATTAAGGTACTGAAGGGATTACATGGTGGTACAAACAAGGTCTTTAAGTTGACAGTGATTTCCTCAAGTTCTTATCTTTTTTTTTAAATAGAAAAATTATGTAAAATAAATGTTCTCTGCTATTTTGATAAATCATGTGCTATATATACACACAACAAATGCCAAGAAATTGTGAGCCAGCCTGCTTCGACGCTCTCATCTAGTTAACATATGCCATTGCTATTTTCTACTTTCAGATTATTTCACCCCCCCCCCCTCCCGCCTTGGGAAATCTTGGCTCAATGTGTTTGATGAATACTTTTAGGAACTCGACTGATTTAAAATTATGCTCAGAAAGCCTGGCTTTCTGAGTATAATTTGATGGCAAAGGTCTGTTTGAAAGCAAGTTTTCAATAAATAAAGATGCTCGAGCCTTGAGAGGTTGGTTCACTGGTGAAGAGATGTGGCCTGATCTTTGTGGAGAGTTGCAGGCAGCTATGGCGTTTGCTCCCAGTCTCATTTCACAAAGGCCTCCACACTCCAGGTAGAAAGGTGATTTGAAGGAGGCTGGAGTTAGAAGAAAAAAGAAAACCCCCTGCCTGCTTGAATTGTGCATGAGGTTTATACTCAGTTAGTAGCTGTGGAGGAGGGCTTTGCGCTGTCAACCCGAAGGCATGCATTTTGAATCCACCAGCTGCTCCTCTAACAAAAGATGGACAGTCTCCTCCCATGGAGTTTACAGTCTCTGAAGACCCGCTGGAGGGTCAGCTAGGGCTCAGTTCCAAGTCAACAGAACACAACAAGCGTCAGCAAAGGGACCGTGGTGGCACAGTCCACAGAGAATGACTGTGACTCCAAAGGCTGTACCTCTCTGATGATTTGAACCCACCATTTACTCCGAGGTAGAAAGATGGACAATTTCTACTCATGAGATTTGGGGGTTTTTAAGGCTTTTAAAAATTAATTTAAATGAAAGTTTACAGAGACTTAGGGTTTCCATTCATTCATTGTTGCACTTTTCTCCCTGACCCCCCAATTCACTCTTCTTGAAAAGAAAAAGAAAACCCTTTTTCATTGTTATGCAATCCCTCTGCCTAAGCCCACTCCACTATGCAGCCTTCACTCTGGACTTCTGTAATGACAAGAATACCCATTCATATGTCCCTTTTAAGCAGTTCTCACCCTCATCTGTTTCAATGCAATATACATCATTTCTCCCCTCCTTCTCTGTCTTCCCTCAACCCTGATGTCAGTGCCATTCTACTACAGTGGCACTATGCAGTATTTGTCCTTTTGTGACTGAGATATTTCACTCAGCATAATGTCCTCCAGGGTCACCCATTTTGAATAATATTTCATGAGTTCCTTGGTTTTCAAGTCTGCATAGTATTCCATTGTGTGAATATACGAGCTTTTCTATCCATTCGTTTGTTGATGGGCACTCATGTGGTTTTGGAAACTTGATAGAGGGTCACTATGAATCGGTTCCTATGAGATGGCAGTGAACTGAGTAACCAAAAGGTTGTTGGTTCAACCCCAATAAGCAGCCCAACAGAAGGATTGTATACAGTCTGATTGTATAAAGATTATAGCCTAGAAAACAGTATGAAGCAGTTTTACTCTGTAACCATGTGGGGTTATCTGGAGATGAGATAACATCAACAGCAGTGGGTTTGCCTTTTTGATTTGGAATGGCAAGAAGCTCATGTTTATTAAATGCCCATGACTTTCCTGTCCACCAAGTTTAGTTAATCCTTACACCAGGCCTGCAAGCCTGCTATCCCATTTCGCAGATGGTAGAAACGGTGAGGTGCTTATTTGCACCATATCACGTGATAACCAGGAACTCCATAGTCAGTCATTATGGTTATTTACCAGAGTCACTGGGTAGTTGATCCCTCACCGGCCACATGAATGGTCTTTCAAATCCACAGCATCTTTCTCCTTAAGAGAGAGATGTAACCACTTAATAAACTGTAGTCATAGCCTAGAAAACCTTTCAGGGTAGTTTTAGTCTATCTAACAGGGTTATTATGTGTCAATATGGATTCAAGAGCAAAGAGTATGGTATTGTTGCTGTTAGGTGCTGCTGAGTTGAGTGTAACCCATGGCAACCCTGTGCCCAACAGATCTGAACCCACATTAGAGGCCATTGCGGCAGTCACTGTGTCAATCCATCTGGTCAAGGATCTTCCTCTCTTTTGCTGACCCTTTACCTTTCCAAGCATCATGTCCCTCTCCAAGGAGTAAGTCCTCATAGCAGCATGCCTGAAGTATGTGAATCAAAGCCTTATCATATTTGCCTCCAGAGATCACTCTGGCTGCACTTTCTCCAAGACATATTTGTTTGTTCTTTTGGCAATCCATGGAATGTTCAGTACTCCTCCACAACACTGCAGCTCAAAGGCATCAATTCTTCTTCTTCTGCTGTCCTTATTCACTGTCCAGCCCTCAGATGCATAAAAAGTGATTAGAAAGACAATGGCCTGAATCAGATGCACCTTAGTCCTCAAACAGATATCATTACTCCTTGATAATTTGAAGAGATCTTTAACTGCAGACATGACCAGTGCAATACATCTCCTGATTTCCTGATTGCTTATAACAAGGGCATTAATTGTGGATCCAAGTAAGATGAAATTGTAGACCGTTTCAATCTTTTTCTCCATCTATCATGATACTGCCTTTAAGTCCAGTGGTAAAAATCTTTGTTTTCTTGATGTTCCATATAGAAGGCTGTATTCTTTGATCTTCTGCAACTAGTGCTTCGAGTCTTCCTCACTTTCAGCAAGCAAGGCTGTGTTATCTGCATAACACAGGTTATTGATGAATCTTCCTCTGATCCTAATGCCACATTCCTCTTCATAGAGTCAAGCTTCTTGAAGAATTTGCTCAGCATAGGGTATAGTATAATTATTTGTATTTATTGTAAAAAACAATAGATGCATAGGTCAAAATCGCAGACATTACAGAAAATTCAAAGTGAATGGTAAAAAAAAATCTCTAACTCCCTTGCCTTCAACTCCCTATTCCTATCCAGTTTTCCTTACTAAGAACAAGAGCACTGGTCTTAGACATGTTATATGTTGTTAAGTGCCACCTACTTGTCTATGACTCATAGCAATCCTATGCACAAGTGGAGCCCTGTCCTATCCTATGCCATCCTGACCATCGCTGGCCTGCTCCAGCCCACCTGTACAGTCACTGTATCACGTCAGTCCATCTTGTGGAGGATCCTTTTGTCCCTGAAAATCGATCAATAACTGATGTAAATACTCATTTTTCCCTTTCCCTAATGATTCTAATTTAATCATTCAGGAATACTGTGGGAGATGGTTGATGCTTTGATTTGGGATTTGTTTGTTGGGAACAGGCCACCTTCCTTACCTGTGATCCGTCTTCTAGAACCCATTTCACACCACCCTTTACTCAGGTTCCACAACTGCTACCTTCCTGGCCAGCCTTCCCCACTCCCTTTGCCCACAATCCTCTGTCATTGCACCAGTTTATGTGTATACAGTGCTCTTCTGCAACATCACAATTCAAAGGTATCAATTCTTCTGTCATCCTTATTCGTGAGGCACACCTTCGTCTTTAGAATGACAGCATTGCTCTTTGGTACTTTGGAGAGGTTCTTGACACTGTATTTTCCCAATGAAACATATCTTTTAATTTCTTTTTTTTAAAAAATATAACTAAAAGGTATTTATTTTTAACTAAGATTTATTTTGAGGGCATAACTAAACTTGTTCCCCCCACCCCATCTACTTTGCAGAAGGGTTAATACAGTGAATGTTATAAAGAAGGTATGAACATCTTGAAGGATTGAAATCAACATTAACTGACAGAACAACTTCTTTTTAAGTCATCATAAAAATGTTTAAGAAAGAAAGGGGAAAGAAAAGGAAAAAAGGGCAACAGGGGTTTCAGAGTGAACAAATCTCACATTTCATCTAATACATTCAATCCTGGCTAGAGAGTAACAAAATGGAAACAGGACTATAATACAAAACTCCCACTACAGCACACTGTACACACCTGTGTTCCAAGTCCACCCCCATTCCCTAATGCTTCCAGTTCAACTATTTCCCAGCCTGTCGGGCCTGCCGACGAAGGAGCACATAGATCTTCTCCTTGATCCAGTCTTTGTTGTAAGGCTGGTATGTCTGGGTATCGGCTCGGTAAACAAGACAGCTGAGGTCTGCCAGATCATCAATAAAATCAAACAATTGACTGATATCATATGTGATTGAAGGACTGTTGCGATTCATTCTCTTCAGATGTTCTTCATACATTTTACAAACACCTTCCATGCATTCATTCACTGATTCATAGTCTGCGTAAGTTCTGCCTTCTGGCCTCTTGGTAGGTTGTACCAACAAAATGGTGTGAGACATCGTGCTAACTCTCTCGCTGCAGCCCCTGCTGATCCCACCGCCGCACAAGAGCCGAGCTGCAACGCCGCCAATAGCCAATCCCCGCGAGAGGAGCCGCCGAAACTCCATCTTTTAATTTCTTGATAGCTCTTAACCTTGGCGTTGATTGTAGATGCAAGTAAAAGGAATTGTTGACAACTTCAATCTTTTCTCCATCTATTGCTGTGTTGTCTGTTGGCTCAGTGGTGAGGATTTTTGTCTTCTTGATGTTGAGATGCAATTCATATTGAAGGCTGCAGTCTTTGATCTTCTGAAGCAAGTGTTTCAAGTCCTCTTCACCTTCAGCCAGTAATGTGTCATCTGCATGGCACAAGTTGTTGATGGGTCTTCTTCCGATCCCGATGTCACATTCTTCTTCACATACTCCAGATGCTTGAGTAGTGTGTTCAGCATACAGATGACTAGGGATAGAGGGGAAAAATACAATCTCGATGCAGCCGTTTCCTGCCTCTGAGGCATTTATTATTTCCTCTTTCTGTTTGGCCAACTAATTCTTGATCATTATATAGGTTTATCACCAGCACAAGTAATTGTTCTAGAATTTTTATTCTTTTCAATGTTATCCATAATTTGTTATGATCCCTACAGTCAGATTGCATTGCATGGTTAATAAAACACAAGTAAACATTTTACTAGTGTTCTGTGCTTTCAGCCAAGATTCATCTAACATCAGCAGATGTATGTGTATTTATCTCAGGTTTCTATCAATATCAGGCTATATCCATGGAGCACTCACTAGTGGCTAAGAGCATTTTTTGTTTATATAGAAATCTGTTGCCATGCTTTTGATTGAGACTGAGGGCAAATCCCTGTGTTTGAAGGGTTTTATTTTTCTAATGATATTTTGTTGGTTTTGGTGAAGAATAACACAGCAGTTGAGGTTCCCATGCAGTGGTTGCTACACAAGTCATTCAGTCATAGGGTTTTAAGGCTTACCTTTTGGAAGCAGGGCACCAGCCCTTTCTTTTGAGGCAGCTCTGAAAAAGTTCTAACCACCAATCTCTTGGTTAGTAAACAAATGCTTAACTCTTACTGTTTGAATCACATACATATGGTGACTCTACATGGTTGGAAATAAGAAAGCTGTGCAACAGGGCTGTATCTTTTCTCCATACTTATTCATTCTGTATGCTGAGCATATCATTCGAGAAGTTAGACTTTATGAAAAAGAATGTGGCATCAGGATTGGAGGAACTCAGCAGCAACCTGTGTAATGCAGATTACATGACTTTGCTCACTGAAAGCAAGGAAGACTTCACGTTCTTACTGCAGAAAATGAAAGACTACAGCTTTCAATATGGATTAGATCTCCACACCAAGAAAACAAAAATCTTTGCCAGTGGGCCAATAGGCAACATTTTGGTAGGTGAAAAAAGATTAAACTGGTAAAACAATTTCATCTTACTTGAATCCACAGTCAACACCCTTGGTACCAGCAGTCAAGAAATCAGAAAGGACACATTGCATTGGGAAAATCTGCTGTCGATGACCTCTCCAAAGTGCTAATGAGCAATGATAATGGTTTAAAGATGAAGGTGCACCTGATCGAAGTCATGATCTTCTCAATTACTTGCTGTGCAGCTGAAGGCTGGACAACAAATAACAATGACAGAAGGAGAATTGATGCCTTTGGAATGTGGTGCTGGAGAAGAGTACTGAACATCCCATGGACAGTCAAAAGAACAAACAAATATATCTTGGAAAAAATACAACCAGATTGCTCCTTTGAGATGAAGATGGGGAAATTTTGTCTCACAGACTTTGCATATATTGTTAGGAGGGGCCAGTTCTTGGAAAAAGACATCATTCTTAGAAAGGTGAAGAGTCCTTACAGCAGCTCTTAGAACAACAGATCTGAACCTTGCCTTCTCCAGCACCATCCTTGTGATCTCTGCCATGCTTGAGTTCATTGTCAAAGCCAGTGTCAGTTCAACTTGTTGAGGGTCATTCTCTCTTTCTCTGACCTTCAGCATTTCCCAGCATGATGTCTTTTCTCAAAAACTGGTCCCTCCTGACAGCATGCCCGAAGTGTGTGAGATGAGGGTTCATCAACCTTGCCTCTAAACAACAGCCTGGTTATACTTCCTTTAAGACCCATGCATTGGTTTCTTTGGCAGTCCTTGGGATATTCAAGACATCACCAACACTGCAACTCAAAGGACATTACTTTTTTTTACTTCTTCACTGTTCAACCTTCGATTAGGGAGCAATTGCACAGTAACCTTTGGACTGATATCCTTGTTCCTCTTTGGAGAAGTCCCCGACAGCAGACTTCCCCAATACTATCTGTCTCCTGAGCTCCTGTTATCATGGGTATAGAGTGTGGATTCAACCACAATGAAATAGTCGAGGACTTCAACCTTTTCTCCATCTATTGAGATGTTACTTATTAATCCAATAATGAGGATTTTTGTTTTCTTAGCACCAAGATGTAATCATATTGAGGGTTAAAGTCTTTTATCTTCTTCAGTAAATGCTTCAAGTCTTCTTCACTTTCTGCAAGAAGGTTGTTTCTTAGTAATGTGTATAAATACTCCATTGTATGAATGTACTATAGTTTCTTTAGCAATCGTCTGTTGATAGGCACTTGGATTGTTTCCAACTCTTTGCCATTGTAGGTAAAGTTGCAATAAACATGCGCGTGTGTATGCAAAAAAAAAAAAAAGAAGAAGAAGAAAGGTGAAGAGTCAGTAAGAAAGTGGAAGACCCCAACAAGATGGATTGACACAGTGACTGTAACAATGAACTTGAGTATATTAGAGATGAAGAGAATGGCACAGGCTAGGGTACAGATGTATTGTTCTTAGGTTGCTATGAGTCACAGTTGACTTGATGGCACATATAAACAACAACATATCTAGCTTTGTTTCTACAGCTGTCAGTCTATCTCTCACGGCCATTGCATCGGGTCCTACTCATAGTCACTATCCCTCCATTCGGTTTCTTAGGCTGTGAATGGAAGCAAGAGGAGACTGTCCATCTTGGTCCCGTAGAGCTGCTGGTGGATTTGAACTGCTGAAGATGTGGTCCTTTTTTTGGCTGCGTTCACTTAGCAGCATGTTTTGGGGTCTGTCCACACTGTAGCATGTAGCATCAGTTTGGGGATTGACTCATAGAACACAACAACAATGATGACAACATGTGGTCTGATAAGGCAGTCGATGAGGTTCTAAGCAAAAGGGTGAAGGTACAGATCCATCCAGTGGCTCTACTGGGTGGAGAGAGCTCTGGCAATATGCTTCTAGGTATACATAGCTGCCTACTGCTGTTTCTAAGTGTCCCTGAGTTGGCTCATCGCAACCCGACACGCCACAGGAGGAAACACTGCCTGCTCCCGTGGGGTCTTCATAATCGTGGTCCTTTCGAGCCATTGCTGCAGCCCCTATGTCCAGCCATCTCACTGAGGGTCTTCCTCTTTATTTGTTGACTCTCTCTGCTTTACCCAGCATAGTGTCCTTCTCCATGAACTGGTCCCATCTGTAATATCGCCACCAAGCAAACTCCCTGGGATAGTTCTAAACAGTTTTACATCAATAAAAAATAGGCTCATTACATCAGAAAGCTGGAGAGGGTGAAACCAGGCTGCTCCTTGGAGGCAAGATTCTGAAGCTTCATCTGACATACTTTGGGCATGTTGCAAGGAGAGACTGGTCCTTGGAGACAGACATCATGCTGGGGAGGGGGAAGG
Source organism: Elephantulus edwardii (assembly GCF_000299155.1). Taxonomy (NCBI): domain Eukaryota; kingdom Metazoa; phylum Chordata; class Mammalia; order Macroscelidea; family Macroscelididae; genus Elephantulus; species Elephantulus edwardii. Next base: position 5,385,624 of record NW_006399901.1, on the reverse strand, counting down.
GACAATGCAGGAGGGGAAGACCCTTGATAAGATAGATTGACTCAGTGACTAGAGTAATGGGGGTAGGTCTGTCAGAGATGGTGAAGTTGGCTCAGGATAGAGCAGGGTTCAGAGCTGTTGTACAGAGGGGTCACTGTGAGTCACAGGTGACTTGATGGCACTTAACAACAAAAACTTCATATGTGTGTGAAAAATGTGTATTTAGAATTAAGCGGCTGGACTCTGTTGTTGTTGTTGTTGTTGTTGTTGTGTGCCGTCGAGTCGCTTGCGACTCATAGCGACCCTATGTACAACAGCCCTAAACTCCGCTCTGTCCTGTGCCAATTGCACTGTCTCCGACA
>NW_006399901.1:5375418-5384413 GCF_000299155.1 Elephantulus edwardii | reverse complement strand
TTCCCATTCTTCTCAGAGTCAGCCATAGTTTGTTATGATCTACACAGTCAAATGCCTTTGCATAGTCAATGAAACACAGATAGACATTCCTCTGTTATTCCCTGCTTTCAGCCAAGATGATCCAAATTTTGTTGGCAACATCCAAAGCATCATAGTCAGGGGCAAGGTGAACATAGTCTCTTCTCCCCATCAGGCCTAATCAACATCATAGAGCTTCTTTACAGCTTGTTTGATTTGGTGCTTATTGGCTTTGACATCTACAGTGAACACAAGTGTATTGTTATCTTCTATCTTCTTCATGGCTGACTCAGTGGTCAGGGGGAACTTGATGATGGCAGAGTGGTCAAGCTTGTTTCTCCTGGGGACGCTCTTCTGGGGGTATCTGGGTTGACTTTGGGAGTCTCAGCCCCTCAGGCAGTTGGAAAGTGGGTGCCTCCTCTTTTTTTTTCTGGCTGTGGATGCCCTTCAGAACGCCTTCTTATCCTTTAACACCTTTGCTTTGGCTTCAGCTGTGGGAGGGGCAGGGGCTTCCTTCTTCGCTTTCGGTGCCATCTTTGTAGAAAAGCAAAAATAGACTCACTTCTTACTACAATATTAATGTGATGCTTAAGAGACTTGAGCAGAGCTCTCAGATTAGGATGCACTAGAAAGGATGGCCTGGCGATTTATGCCTGAAAATCCACCAATGAAAATCCCCCTACACATCACAAGGGTCCAACACAGCTCTTCCTGGGGACAGCACAGCATGTCGGTCAGCTGTCCAAGAAGTTGCCATGTGTCTGAGGGGCCATCCATTCCTCAACAAAGACAACAGAGCCTGTGCGGAGCTGTCGTGAGCTGACTGGCTGTTAAATATTCAGGAGTGTTGCAAGCCTGTTATTTAACGGTTGGTAGCTTGAAATTGGCCATGTGGGAGTGTTTACCCTGCGGGTACTGGCAGATACTACACTGGCAGATAGGAGCCTGGTTTTGATGTTTTGAGGGCTGTTTCTTCCAGAAACGAACACTGCTGCCTTTAGGAAAATCCAGACTCGCTGCCCCCAGTCGGTTCTGACTCAGCGAACCTCCATCAAGTTTCTGAGGCTCTAAATCTTGATGGGAGATGACTGATCATCTTTCTCCTGCAGAGCAGCTGGTGGACTTGAACTGCTGAACTTAAGATTGTAGTTGTGTACCACGGAGCTGGAATCGACCCCATAGCTGGCCCTCCAGTGGGTTTTCAGAGGCAGTAAGTCGCACAGGAGGAGATTGCCCGTCTTTCTCTCGTGGAGGAGCTAGTGGGTTTGAACTGCGTGCCTTGGCCATGCAACTCCTTACCTCTGAGCCACCACAGCTCCTGACCTTTAGATTAGCAGCTTGTCACTTTATGCACTGTGCCACCAGGGCTCATTACTGGCTTTACAGCACCTCCATAATCTTCCTCAGCTTCTCCCCAAACCACTTCAAATAGAGATTGTGCATGAAACGGAGCCCTTACTGGGAGGTGAGGCTTCAATGCAGCCTCCGTGTCATCTTCCAGCCAGACTTCACCTTGAGCTTTTACCAAGCTGTGCTGACAATTGTCAGCCAACTTTCAACCTCAAGGAAGACCCAGCTGCAGATATTAGGGACATTTATCCCTTTCAGTCCTGGGTCATAGAGATTCTCGGCTCTTCAGGTGACGAAGGTGAGCTGCAGATGTCTAGTTAGACCAATAGAGTGAGCATAGGGAGCTTGAGAGGGGCAATAGAATTATTGATGGGCTCCAAACATCACAGCCCTGGCTCTCAATGTGTGCCCCCCCCCGCCCCCTTCAGCAGCGTCAGCACCACCTGGGACTTGTTAGGATTGTAGACTTGTCCCCAGCCAGAACTTCGGCGCAAGGCACTGATCAGAATGCTAGACTTGTCCCCAGCCATCTGTGCTGTGACCAGTCCTGCGGAGTGCTAAGGCTCCTGAGATGAAGAATCCTGACCCTGAAGGATGTCAGCCAGACGGGAATTGAGCTGTGCATTTAGAGTCTGGCCGACTGGTGGGGCCGGCACCTCTCTCATTCATCCTCCAGACACATGAGTGTGTGGGAGGTGCTGAACCTGAGCGCAATGACACTGGGGCCACAGGCTCTTCCCAGTCCTTACCGAAGAAATCCACGGCTGAGCCTCAGCTCTTGCAAGCTGAGTCACCTTGGGCAAGAGTCTTAACCTCTCTGAGCATGCATCCTTGTTAAAATAGGCATAATAACAGTGCCTAATGACACTGACGTGCCAAATGCGATAAAGGTTGCCCATGGTGGATAGTGTTTGGTGGAGCTCCCCGATTAAAACAAGCTTGGAAGCAGGAGTGGCATCCAAAATGGCTTGCCTCCGGAAACCTTATGAGCAGTGCTCAGGTCTTTTGTTCATAGGGTCGCTATGAGTTGTCTACAACTTGATTGCACTTAACAACAATAACAATGCAGAGAGGAAGGAGCTCTGTTGGTGTAGTTCATGACACATTGCACTAACTAGAAGGTCAGTGGTTCAAACTCACCAGCTGTTCAACTAGCATAAATAGTAAATGTGCCTGGCTGCCAACAGAAAGGTTGGAAGCTCAAATCCACCCAGAGTAACTTTTAGTAGGAGAGGGAAGGCTTGATTATCTACTTCTAAAAATCAGTCATAGGGAAACCCTTTGGCGCACAATTATATAGAATGTGGACCACCAAAAAAATATTCCCAGTATAAATAAAGAATCTATAAATTTTGGGGAAAAATACCATCAGGGTAACTGTTTGTGGGTCCAAGTTAATCCTTGGGCAATCAAATGATTACTTCTGGTATTTATTGACAAGTAAGTCCGAGGGTTGTACAATCAGCTGGTAATATAAAGTTTGGCTGTTCAAGTCCACCCAGGACTGCTGCCAAAGAAATACCTGGTGGTGACAGAAAAAAAAATCCATGAAGCATACAGTATTACCTTGAGCCAGAATTGACTTGGCAACAATAGATTTGATTTTTGGTTTATACATAGACAGATGAGCTAAATTCCAAAATATACTTGATTGCTAATAGTATTCAGGTGTAGAGCAACGTTATCCTCACTGCCTACCTGTGAATGGGTCCTTCGAGTGGCATGGTGCCCAACCTTCTCAGCCGCATGTGTCAGCCCTTTAACATACCTCCTGCAGGTGTTTCTCCCCCCTCTGCAGTCATACTCCACAGGAATGCCACCGTCCGCCCACTCAACTCTCTAGACCATGAGGAAAAGAGTCCAGCAACAAGGCCACCGAAGGGGTAGTTCGAGCCACCCTGACCAGCTTGCCTCTGTCTTGCAGGGTGGTGAAATTCCGTCGCACAGGTGAAAGCGCACGGTCAGAGGATGACACAGCTTCCGGAGAGCATGAAGTCCAGATTGAAGGGGTTCGCACCGGCCTAGAGGCAGTCGAACTGGATGATGGCGCAGCTGTGCCCAAGGAGTTTGCCAATCCCACTGACGGTGAGGGTGTCATGCAGTTGGGACAATCAGCCTGGGTAGTGATCAGGGTCTCCCAGGTACTTGGGTTACTCCCCAGGTGACACTCTCAGGAAGGGTTGGTAAAAGGGTAGGGGGAGGGCCCAGAGGGTCCAGGGGCAACACTAGGCATGCAGCTGGACCCACATGACTTATTTAAGTATATATGGTTGCATCACAATCCCAGCCAATCAGTATGATTGAGTAATACTTGACTGAGGATGGCAGCAGCAGTGTTCCTGTAGTCTATAAAGGACACAGTTTCTTCAACATTGGGTCTTTGCTTGAATATGAGAATGGTGAGAAAGATGGTAATGAATATGCTTATCATAATAACAGCGATAATGATGGTGGAGGTGGTGATGGTGGTGTCAGTGCTAATGATGGTTGTAATGACAGTGTTGTAATGATGCTGGTGCTGATGGTGGTGACGATGGTGATGTCAGTGATAATGATGATAGTAATGATAATGAGATGCTGATGCCAATGGTGGTGATGATGGTGATGGTGGTGTCAATGATGATGATAGTAATGTCCGTGAGGTGATGATGTTGATGGTGTGGTGGTGTCGATGGTGATGGTGGTGTCAGTGATAATGATGGTTGTAATGACCGTGAGGTGATACTGATGGTAGCAGTCATTATGGTGATGATGATGGTAACCATGATAGTGGTGTGGTGATGTTGGTATGATTATAGTGGTGGTGTTGATGGTGATGATGATGGTAGTGATAATGGTGGTGGGGAGGAAAACGATAATGAGGTGGTGATGATAGTGGTGGTAGTGAAGGCTGATGATGGTAGTGATGGTGGTGGTGATGATAATGACGGTGGTGGTGATGGTAATGAAGTGATAATGATGATGGTATTGGTGATGGTGGAGTTTGATAACAGTAGTGGTGGTGATGTTGATGGTGATCTTAGTGACAGCAATGACAGTGATGTGGTGGTGATGATGGTGGTGAAGATGTGGATAATGACAAAGATGATGGACACAGGAGTCTCTGGTAGCATCAACAGTTAAGGTTAGCCTTTCAAACCTACCTAGAGGCACCTGGGAAGAAAGGCTAGTGATAGATTTTAGGTTGATTACAACCACAGAAAACCATGGAATGTAGTAGTACAACTCTGAAACACATGATGTCACCATGAGTCAGACTTAACTCAGTGGGACCTGGAAGATAGATAGATAGATAGATAGATAGATAGATAGATAGATAGATAGATAGATAGATTTTTTCATAAATAGTTTGTATTTATTTAGAAACAACCCATGTTACAGATTCTGCCAGATTAAATTATCTTTAGTCATTGATATCAATAGTCATGGAAATCAATCATTTTCCATCTGGAAGAGAAGTTTCTTGGCTATAGAATGTTCAGCTCCCTCGTGTTATGGGCAAACTGATCTTACTAAAGGTTAACTGATATGCTCAAAGGCACACAACTACATCAGTGTCAAACATACTTTGAAAATTTCCTGTCTCCTTTCATAAGACATTCTTTAGTTTGTTATTTTCTCATTTAAAATGATAAAAATATTGATTTTCATTTCTGCTTAGGCTAGATATCTTTTAAATATATATATATATATATATATAAATTATATGTATGTATCTTAGATGTGTATATCTTGGTACCAGCAGCCAGGAAATCAAAAGACAAATTGCATTGGGAAAGTCTGCTGCCAGAGACCTCTCCAGAGTGCTGAGAAGCAACAATATTAATCTAGAGACTAGGGTGCACCCGAGCCAGGCCATGGTCTCCACAATTAGTTGCTATGCATCAGAGAGCTGGACAATGACTAAAAATTATGCCTTTGAGTTGTTGTGCTGGAGAAGAGTATTGAATATACCATGAATTGCTAGAACAAACAGGTCTGTCCTGGAGATGGTGAAAACAGGCTGCTCCTTGGAGGCAAGGATTTTGAAGTTTCATCTGAAGTACTTTGAGCATGTTGCCAGGAGTGACCAGTTCTTAGTGAAGGACGTCATACTCGGAAGTGTGGAGGGACAGCACAAGAGAGGAAGACCATGGATGAGATGGCTTGACTCAGTGACTGGGGTAATGGAGTAAATATGTCAGAGACAGTGAGCTTGGCACACGATAGAGCAGAGTTCGGAGCTGTTGTACATAGGATCGCTATGAGTCACAGGTGACTCAATTGCACATAACAACAACCACATATATTTCTCTAATATTTTGCTATCTGGTGAATTTTTTAAAAAAATGAAGTAATAATATATTGTGTGCATTTCCCCGTGACTATGTGTTCTTTTTGATAGTTGGACCATATTTCATAATATGCATACATAGTAATTTATCTCAGCAATCCCTTTCGATACACATTTGGAGTTTTCCAAATTTCCCCTTTTATAGATGATTTTGCCATTAATGTCACATTTGCTGTATTATTTTTCTAGGAAAAGCTATAGAAGCAATAGCTTCTGTCTTTAATGAGTTTGGTTAGGGACCACCCCTGACACTCCTATACTTGGAAAAGTTTGGCATACACTGACCCCTTCTTCTCTCCTCTCTTTCCTTCCCAGATACTTTCATGGTGGAAGATGCGGTGGAAGCCATTGGGTTTGGGAAATTCCAATGGAAGCTGTCTGTCCTCACTGGTTTGGCTTGGGCAAGTATTTCTAGGAGAAAATGATCTCACAACAGGTCTGCAAGGAACTGCTATCCTGCTCGACTGGGTTTCTGTAGTCTGTAAAGAAGGACACAATTCCTTCAACATTGGCTCTTTGATTGAATTTTAACCCACAGGGTTGATTAGATTGACAGTGGCAACAATAGAGATATGCTTGAGTGCGGCTTGTGTGTGGTTGACCATTGTCCTCAAGGAGAACTTGAAACTTCTAGCTAATTAAGTGCTCTCCAACCTTATGGAGCCTAGGAGTGTTCTGAAGAGCTGATGTCAGCTTTAGAGTGCTTGCTACAAAAATGTGAACAGGTAAAAATTCATCTGCTTTTACACACTCATGATTCCTTATTGAGATTCCCAGTCTAGCTATGGCAAATACTGTTTAAACCTTTAATGATCCAACTGATATGGGTGATCTAAGCACACATTTCTTCAAATGGATCTTCAGTTTGCCTCACACCATATCCTCCACTAATCTGAAAGTCACCATTGTTGTTGTTTTGTGCTGTTGAGTCGGAACTGACCTATAGCTGACACTCCAGCGGGTTTTCAGAGGCAGTGAAATTGCACAGGAGGAGATTGCCCCTCCTTCTCCTGGCGAGCAGCTGATGGATTCAAACCACGTGCCTCTGGGATTGCAGTGCAGCTTTTTAGCACTAGGCTGCCAGAGCTCCTTTTATCAGCATTTTATTCCTTTGACTATATGAGTCTGCTTTTGGACTCTCACTTCTATCTGTTTGTCTCTCCTGGGTTTGTATTGGTTCCACAGTGTCTAATTGCTAGGACCTTCCAGTATACTTTCAAAGGTTGCCCTGATTAAATACATTGACAATTCTACATCAATAATGATTAACTAGCCCTGAAGTGAGTTAAAGAAAAAGGATCATGAGTGAATGGAAATCCAAAATCTCTGTAAATGTTCATTAAAATTATTTTAAAAAAAGAAAAAGGATCTTTGCCTTTCTCCTTCTAGAAAGATGGATTTTGCTTTTTTATTCTCTCTCAGATTTTGGAAATATAATAGCTTCTCACTTCATTTTAGGGATTGACCATTATTTTTTTTAATGTAAAAAATATATGAGTCCAATAAGGACAAATACTGTATAAGATTATTATTGTAGAACATGTATGAGAGTCTGAGGTGGGGAGGAGAGCAGAAGGGTGAGGAATGGGGACCCTTACTTATAGGGTCACACAATTTGATGGGTAGAGGGGAGGTGTGGGTGAAGGAAAGGGGAAAGATCTGGTGTGAAAAACAATGTATATGAACTTTTTAAGTAAACCAGTATAAACTAAAAGTTTTATTTAAAAAAAGTATGTGGGTCCTTCATGGCCAGAAATCCATGAGCCAGCCAGCCAAGGATCTACTAAAAACAACGGCAGCCTCAGCAGAGAATCAGAGACCAACATAAAACAGAGCTGATTTAGGACTCCTGTCCCAAAGAGCCAGAGCTAGGGACCTTCACGAAGCTTACTGGAGGACGGAGGGAAAGCACCATAAATGGCAGGACCAATGGAACTTTGCAAAACTGGCCTAAACGGTGAGGCTGAAGGTCAAACTATCTGTGACATGCTTGAGAAGTTGTCTGGACTGAGGGATTTTATTCTGCTGCCAACCTGGATTATATAGCATGTTAACATCCCTAATAAATTCCCTAACTGTGGGGGAAAAAAGTACGCACAGATTAGGAATGTTAAGGTTCTGTTTTTAAATTCCTGCATGGTGGTGGCTGTTAGATAGTGACCCTATGAAAAACAAATCAAAACCTTGCCTTATCCAGTGCCATCCTCAGCGTGTGCCATACTGCAGCCAGTTGTTGCAACCATTGTGTCAGTCCATCTCATTTAGGGTTTCCTCTCCTTTACTCCCTTCTGCTTTTCCAAGCATGATGTCTTTTCCGCAGGACTGATGCCTTCTGACAAGATGCCCTGCATAGTTCCATACTGTTCTGATTCCTAGAGCTTTTCAGTATAATTTGATGTGTTGTAGAACTCACTCAGGAGGCAGAAGAAGGAATCTCTTCCCCCTCAGGTGCCACACACCTGGTGAAGAGTCAGTCTTCCCCTGGGAAGGCTGCGTCTCCTCCCTCAACCTTCCTGGCCTCATGATACTGTCTTCTGTCTGCAGATGGCCGATGCCATGGAGATGATGATTCTGAGCATCCTTGCTCCACAGCTTCATTGTGAGTGGCAGCTTCCCAGCTGGCAGGTGGCTTTGCTGACCTCGGTAAGAAGCCCAGACAGAGCCTCCTTCTTGTTGTGTTCAGTTCTGGTCCCTTAGGGCATCCTGTGGGATGTCCCCTCCTTCTGTTGCCCAGGGCTCAGCGGAGAATTAAACTCTCCATAGAAGAGCTATGGCTTCAGTTTCTTCCACCCCTCCCCCTTCCTCCTGGTCCGCAGCCTTGCAAACAACCTCAGCCCCCCCAGAGCTCCAGCTACCAGCAGCTTTATCCTACTCAGTTTCTGGGAAGTTAGAATCTCCCTGTGTATGTTTCATCTACTGCTAACGTATATACATTATCAATTCTGCTTGTAATAGTCTGAGTTCATAAGGTGTTTATATATATTCAACAATAACAACATATATATAGATGTTGTTTTATATATATGTTGATCATATATATGTTGCTCTATATATGTTGACTATATATGTAGGTGTTGACTATATAGACTATTTATATATGTTGAAAAAACATATATGTGGAAAATACATATGTTGAGAAAATATATACGTTGAAAAATAGATATATGTTGAAAATATATGTTATTGTTTGTTGTTGTTATGTGCTGTCGAGTCGCTTGCGACTCATAGCGACCCTATGTACAACAGCCCTAAACTCCGCTCTGTCCTGTGCCAATCGCACTGTCTCTGACACTC
>NW_006399901.1:5372835-5374124 GCF_000299155.1 Elephantulus edwardii | reverse complement strand
GTTGAGTGTTTTCATCAGGAAAGGGTGTTGGATTTTGTCAAAGGCCTTTTCTGCATCAATTGATAGGATCATGTGGTTCTTGTTCTTTGCTTTGTTAATATTGTTAATTACATTAATTGTTTTTCTTATATTGAATCTACTGAGTCTTTAATGTGCTTCTTCCTGAGTAGGCTTACTGTTTCTGAGTAAATCTTATACACACTCAAAATGTAGCAATCCATAATAAAGAAGTTGGATGTGCCCTGGATTCTATTATCCAGTGGCTCAATCATGAACTAGTGGGGAAAATGAAGGATAAAGAAAAAGTAAAAATGCCTTCGTTTGGGGTCAGGATCTCCCACTGAGTAACTAAAGCAAGTTGCATCTCTCTCTCCTTCCTCTGTTTTTATTTGTATCAAGAGGAGGTGAATTAGAGAATAGCTAGTATTTATTGAGTGTTCCAAATTCAAGGGCAAATGAATCTTGTCCCTTGAGTCTAGTCTAATCATTTAGAAGGGGCTGCCAGTAGAGTGAGTGGAAGATTTCAAAGGCTCAGTGGGTGAACGTTGTGATGGATTAGTGGTGTCTCTCATGGCATAGGCTGGAGGGTAAGTGCTGTGATAAATTAATGATGTCTGCCATGGCATAGTACAGAGGAGGCCAAGTAAGTTTTAATAAGCTCCATGAAGAAAAAGCTCTAGTGACATTGTCTGCAGGAAGTTGTGCTACTAACCCAAATGCTGTGCCTCTGGCAATTCAAATCCACCAGTAACTCCACAGAAGAAAGATGTGTGATCTCTTCCTTTGTGATTTACAGCCTCCGAACCCCTGGAAGATCAGCTATGAGTTGGTTCCAGCTTGATAGCAATGAGTGAGTGAGTGAGTGATGACGAATGATGTGTTCCCAGCAACAGCTACCTTTCCTGGCTCTTAGTAGACACACAGTAAGTATTTCCTGCTTGACTGAGTTGGGATGAATGAAAACATTTGTTTCCACTTTTTTGTTCATTACAACAACTGTCTTTACTGATGAATGTTCTTTCTTTTCCAGAAAGCTACAAAAGTTGTTGGCTTGGCATCTTGAGTCTCTTGGAAGAGCCTATTTGGTTATTCTGCTACTGAGGGCAGTGGCTCACATCCCAGGAGGTTGTTGTTGTTGTTGTTATGTGCCGTCGAGTCGCCTGCGACTCACAGCGACCCTATGTACAACAGCCCTAAACTCCGCTCTGCCCTGTGCCAGTCGCACTGTCTCTGACACTCCCATCTCAATTATCCCAGTCACTGAATCAATCCACCTCATAGAGGGCCTT
>NW_006399901.1:5366964-5372735 GCF_000299155.1 Elephantulus edwardii | reverse complement strand
GCATCCACTTCCGAAATAGCTTGCCTCCGGAAACTCTATGAACTTGGAGAAACAATGAACGTTATACAAGTGTTCAGGTTTTTTTGTTCATAGGGTCACCATAAGTTGTCTACAACTCTACAGCACTTAACAACAACAACAACAACAACAATGTATATATTGTTTTTCACACCAGATCTTTCCCATTTCCCCTACTCCCGTGCCCCCTCTACTCATCAAATTGTGTGAGCCAATGTTTAACATGTCCCCCCCATCCTCAGTCTTCTGCCTCTCCCTTTATCACCCTTGGATACTAATACTCGTTCTACAATAATGGCTTTATACAATATTTATCCTTTTTGGACTGAATTAGTTCACTTAGCATAATGCTTTCTAGTCTCTCCCAAGTTAGGTAGTAATTTACAAAATCATTGTTCCTGTGTGCTGTATAGTATTACATCATGTGAACGTGCCATAATTTCTCAATCCGTTCGATTGTGGTTGGACATTTGGTCTGTTTCCATATTCTTGTGATGGTGAATAACGCTGCTATGAACATTGGTGTACAAGCCTCCATTTGTGCCTCAGTTCTCATTCTCTCAGGGTATAATCCAAGCAGTGGAAAGCTGGGTCATATGGAATGTCTATGTTCAGTTTTTTGAGGAACTGCCCAACTGTTTTCCAGAGTGGTTGTACCATTTTACAATCCCACCAACAATGTATAAGAGTTCCTATCTTACCATATCCTCTCCAACATTTATTACTTAAGGGGTTTTCCCCAGAAAATTATATTTTTTATTTAAGTAACTGCAAATAGGAAACCAGAGGGGAAAACACAGGCTGGGACAAATAATAACTATCCCAACAGAACCAGAGGTGAGAGAATATCTATATTCTTACCGGTCAACACGTGCCACCCCTCCTCACTCTGCTGCAGTATCCTAAGGGCAGGACCCCACCTTTCTTTGTTCTGGGGTAATGGTAACCTTGAAGAACATCTTGGGGAGGTGTGTACGGGTACAGGGCGAGGCAATGAGGATGAACATTTGGCACTGGTAGCAGCAGCAGTGATGGCGGATGTCTAAGAATGAAAACCTTAAACAAACAAAATAAACAACCCAACACAACTGTTGTCATAGACTTTGAGTTAACTTTTTCTCCTGAGCCACGTGATCATGCTGATTTCCTCACACCCCACAGCTGAGTCTTCTGTGATAACAGGAAGCACATAGAGGAGCGCCTTCCTACCACGAACTCAGAGTCTGTGTGATCACATAGGAGCAAAGCCGTGGGCTGGCTTCACTGTCCCCTTTCTCTGTCATGCTCTCTGACTAATAAGCTGTCTTCTTGTGCACAGGTGGTCTTTGTAGGCATGATGTCCAGCTCCACGCTCTGGGGAAACATTTCCGACCAGTACGGCAGGAAAACAGTAAGGCAACCACCTCTAAGCGCTTGTCCTTTGGGTTTGGGTCCATGATGATATGGACAGCAGAGACACTTCATTTGCTTTAATAAGTAGGCGGGTCATGATCCTTAAGCCTTAATTAATTAATCATAGACATATTACAGATAATCAACTGCAATTTATGAATTCATAGCAAGCATAGTGGGAAACACTCACCCCGGGAGCCTAAACTTGGTCGCTTACAGCAAGCAGCTGGTGCGGTCAGGATCTTTGGCTGATTGCAGCACAATCAGTTAGGCTCCAAGGGTTTATATACTTTGGGCTTGGGGGTTACATCATTTTTTGAACAATTATATTCGTTCAATAATACATGGGTTTAACTAATCATATTCAATAACAAGTTACATTCTCTTATCACGGGCTTACACATGTTGAGGCAAGTGAGGACCTATAGGCAAGTAGGGACATGTTTACATCAAACTGTTTCAGTTCACTTCAATACATTTTCACAGCCGACTTATATTTATTTCTTTGTAATATTATACATTTATACTGTTCATAACAAAGTGGGAGCCTAACTGGGAGAGAAAAGATGCCTTGCCAGGCAGTGGGTAAGCATTTGGCTGCTATCAGAAAAGGTAGTGGTTCAAATCCACCAGCAACTTCACCGAAGAAAAGACCTGGCAGTTTGCTCCCAAAGGTTACCACCACGCGCTGCTGACTAATAAATGCCAGCTCATAGTGACCCTGACGGATACACAGCAGAACTGCCACATTTGTAATCTTTACAGAAGCAGAATGCCACTTCTTTCTCCCCGCCCCGGCTGAAGAACAGATGGTTCGAACCACTGTTAGGACTGAGTGATTTTAATCACACAAAGATCACAGCCTCGGAAAGCCTAGGGGGCAGTCCTCTTTTATCCTGTATGGTGGCTACAAGTTGGAATCTCCTGACAGCACATGGTAATTAGGAACTATGTTGCTGAAACTCACTTTCAAGTTGAAGTACAATAGGAAGGCCTTGCCCTAAAACTTTTGTGGACTCTTGCATATGCCTGGTAACACAACAGTTAAGTGTTCAGATGTGTTTGGAGAGGTTGGTAAGTTCAAATGTACCCAGGGACTCCTCAGGATAAAGACTTGATAATCTGCTTTCTTAATAATAATAATACTTTTTTAAACTTAATGCACAGCTGAAAAAAAAAAACCAAACCACCAAAAAAACCAATCAACAAAACCCCTATGGGGCCATTCTCCTCTGTTGCATGTGGTCGCTTTGCATAAAAATCAACCTAAGGGTGCCCAATAGGATGCAAACAGCTGTGGTACCAAGAAGTCTCAAAAAAGGGTGGCGGAAATGGCTTGCACTTGATTGTTAAGCTAACGGTTGGTGGTTTGAACCTACTCAATGGTACCTCAGATGAAAGTCCTGGTTATTTTGTTTCCTTAAAGATTAAACCCATGGTCAGCGGACTTGGTTCTAACTCATAGTGACCCTCCGGTAAATCTTTACAGAAAGGCAACGTCCACTTTTCTCGCAAGGAGCAATTGGTGGATTTGAACTGCTGACCTTTTCGGTTAGCAGGCTGATACCTTACACTCTGTATCACCAGGGAGGGCCTGTCCTTAAACATTAGAGTCGATGACTCTGTGGAACAGTTCTATTCTGTAACACACAGGACTGCTATGGGTTCCAATAGACACAATGAGTTGCTGTTTTCTGTTCTTTCAAGTGGTGTCAGAGCTTGTGAATTTCATCATATTATCTGTAGAAGTTGCTGGTGGCACCCTCTCATATCCCCTTGCACTTTACACCCCTTTACACTGTAATACCTCAACTAAACGCCAGACAAGCACCAGAGATGGAGACCCAAGCTCCTGGCTCTGAAGTGGGTCATCTCTCCACCGCTGCCCACAGCAGGGACTGGGCTCCTGAGTACACTCAATTGTCCCCCCTCCACGTCCGTCTCCCTCCTCTACTCTCTTAATGGTGCTGTCCAGGAATACCACCTAAGTATGTGGAATCCTCATCCTGGGGTCTGGTTCCAGGGGTCCCAGGCTAAAATATGACAAATTGCAAAGAGGAGAATGTACATGGCCTGAAATTGCAGCATATTCTTCCTGCTTTTTGTTCCTTCCTGGCTTTGGATGGCTCTCTTTCCATTGTATATTGTTCTTGGTTTTGCCTGACTGTGTGTGAGTGTTGAATTTTTCAAAGTGAGGCCACAGTCTTCCAAACTACTAAGATGGGCTTTGTGGGAACAAGTGAATTTCTGATGTCATTGACTCAATCATCATCAATCGGCCAAAGTGTACTTTGGTTAACAGTTCTTTCCGGGGAACAACCACCCCTCTACCAGCTCACAGTCTGAACCACCATGCTCTCTGGCTTCGTTATTAGCTCTCTTGGGCTCTTTCTCTCATTCCTCTGCAGCTTCTCCAGATTCATGTTGTTACATGTTTAGGCCTTGGAGTCAAGCACAGCTGGATTCAGTCCCAATGCTGCCACTCTTGGCTGTGTGATCTAAGGCAAATGAATTGGCCTCTCTGAACATCAACTTCCTCATATACAAAACCACAGACATTATGTATCTGAGGCTGCTGAAACTCTGTCTCACATCCTTTGAGCATGTTGTCAGGAGGGGCCAGTCCTTGGAAAAAGGCAGAATGCTTGGGGAAGAAGAAGGCCAGCCAAAGACAGAAAGACCCTAGAGGAGATGGGCTGACATAGTATTGCAGCAATGAACATGAGTGTGGTGGAGATTGTAAGGTTGGCTCAGGATAGGGCAAGGTTTCCTCCTGATGTTCATCGGGTCATTATCAGTTATGATTGGCTTGATGGCACCTCATAACAACAATAACATGCATCTGAGGGTTCACTGAGATCATGGATGTACATTCCTTTGTCTACTGCTATGTATGTCACAGGCACATAACACCTGTTAACATCAATGCAATTAAGCATCTATAGCAAGTTCCCAGGTGATGCTGATGTTGTCAATCCTGAGGGATACAGAAACTCGGTAGAGAAAGGGAGCATTTCTTGCAATACATGTTTCTTTCATTGTTGTTGAATTGAAACCAACTCATAGCTGATCTTCCAGGGGGATTTCAAAGGCTTGCCCATCTTTCTTTCGCAAAGGAACCATTGAATTAAAACTGCCAACTTTTGGGTTGTCATGGACTGAAAATAGACATTACACCATGTATAATGCATGCCCTTTAGATCTCTCTAAAATACAGTAAAATTAGTACTATTAACACTCTTATTTTACAGATGAGGAAAATGAGGCACAGGGGAGGGTAGCAGTGGAAAGGAAACTTGCCCACAGCTACGTAGTGTGGATATCACAGATCTAAGTCTGGCTCTTAGCTCTAAAGCCTAGCATTCTCGTTTTCACCTCCATGCTAGTGGCTTGAATCAATAGATTCTCAATAAGTATATGTTAGTCCAGTGAATGAATGGGTGACTATTGGAACAGTGCTTCACAGGAAGTGGACATCAACAGTAGCTTCTCCTGCTGCAGCTGAACAGGAAACAACAGGCACCTGGGAGACTTTGATTGATAACAACCAAGAACGGGATGTGGTGGGGTCAGCAGGGTCGGAGCACTATTAATAACTGTAGCCATCAAGGTCTGGAGAATCCTGGTCAGTTAAGGTGCTGGAGAGGTAAGTTGGAAAAGGATTGTCCAGGTCTCCCAACGAGAGTCAAGGCTGTTTGCTCCTACTGTTAACCTGAGAGGCGCTTAGTCTGGGCTTTAGGCTCTATCTCCATCCACTATCTCACCCACTTCCTGTTTCTGCAGTTATGAGTGAGTTTTCCCCCTCAGTCTGGTTGAAAGGAAAGGAGCAAAGGAAGAGGGAGAGAAGGAAGAAAGAAAAAAAGGGGACAGAGAAGAAAGTAGTGAGAGAAGGAAGGAAAGAGGGAAAGGAGAAGGAAGGAATGAGGGAAGAAATGAAGGAAGAGAAGCGTCTTCCAAAACAAAAGAATGGATAGAAAAACTATGGTACATCCACACAATGGAATATTATGCAACATTGAAAATCAATTAAATAGTATTGCATTATACAACATGGAGGAGCCTTGAGGGCATTATTTTAACTGAAATATCTCAGTCACAAAGGGATAAATACTGCATAGCACTGCTGTTCTAAAGCAGGGCAGATTTGGGGGTGTTAGAGAGGAAATGGAGAAGGGGCGAGTAGATAATGAATACTAAGTTGGAACAGATGAGGGGAAGAACTACATGAAAGGAATGATTATATGTTAGATGTATGAGAACAATTTGGAACAAGGGGGACCTTGTGAGGGCAGGGGAAAGGAAGAGGAGAAATGTGCAATAATGAATAAATTAAAAATAAAGCTAAAGGAAACAATAAAGTA
>NW_006399901.1:5366201-5366749 GCF_000299155.1 Elephantulus edwardii | reverse complement strand
AAAAAAAACACTGCCGTCAAGTGGAAGGAACTTCAGTCTCTAAAAATAATCACAGAAAAAACCCCACCCCAAACCCCCGACACATTTCTAACTTCTTTCAGGCAAGCAATATCCAGGCCTATAAAGTGCACAGTTACACCAGAGAGGCACAAACTACTTAGAACAATCAGCCATGCAAAATCAAAAGAGCAGCATCTGGCCAGGAATAAAGCTCAGAAGGCAGGAAAAGAGAGGCAAGAAGGACGAGTGGAAAGGGAGAACACAAGGAGGAAGTGGGAAGGATGCTATTGCACTGTGGCGATTGCAGCCTCAAAAGCAAATGTGTAGGAACTGTTGGATAGAAAACAAATTTTCTCTGTAAACTTTCACTCAAGTCAGAATGAAAAGTTAAAAAGAAAGAATTAGAATAAAAAAACTCTACTGAGTCTTTTTTTTTTAGTTTACCAATCTACATTTTTTCTTTTTTCTTAAATTTAATTTAGTTTGTTTATGTTTCATTTCAATGCAGATCTACAGAGATTTTGGAATTCCATTCATTCATTGTTGCA
>NW_006399901.1:5344392-5361646 GCF_000299155.1 Elephantulus edwardii | reverse complement strand
ACCTTTTAATGTCCTTGCTGCTGGTGCCAAGACTGTTGACTATGGAGCCAAGCAAACTAAAGCTGTGTACAATCTCAATCTCTTCACCATCCATCCTGTTGCTGCCAATTGGTCCAGTGGTGAGAATCTTTGTCTTCTTGACATTGAGCCTCAATCCCAGGAGGTAGCTCTGTAAAATATAAATGGCTTTGGGCTTATGGTGGACTTTAGTGGGAAAAGCTATAGACTTGGATTTTAAAATGACTTGTAGATGGATTTGATGAAATTTGTGAATTGTACCACATTTTGCTGCCCTCAGGAATAGTGGCTCTCAATGGAGAGTGACTTGGCGATGTTATTGTTGTGTTAGGTGCCACTGAGTTGACTATGACTCATAATGGCCCAGTGAACAACAGATCTGAACTTGGGCCTATCCTGCACCATCCTCATCATCTCTGATATGCTCAAGCCCTTTACATTTCTTTCTTCTTTTTTCTTACTGACATTTTACTAAAAGTTTATATAGACTTTGGATTTCCATTCATTCATTGTTGCACATTTTCTTCCCTGCCCACCCCTCCCCCCAGTTCTCCCTTTTAAAAGTAAAAAAAAAATGCTTTCATTGTTATACAATCCATCCACTCTACTATGCAGCTCTTATTCTGGACTCTTGTCAGGAAAATAATACCTAATCATATCTTCCTTTTAAATAGTTCTCTCCCTCACCTATTTCAATACACTACACATTATTTACCCCTCTTTTCTTAGTTTCCTCCCCAACCGCAATGTCAGTCCCACTTTACAACAATGGAACTATGCAGTATTTGTCCTTTTGTGACTAGGATATTTCACTCAGCATAATTTCCTTCAGGATCACCCATTTTGTATAGTATATCATTAGTTCTTTGTTTCTATATACTGCATAGTATTCCATTTTTTAAATACACCACAGCTTCTCTATCCATTCATTTGTTGATGGGCACTTGAGTTGTTTCCAACTCTTTACTATTATGAACAAAACAATAATAAACATGGGTGTGTATATATCTGCTTGAGTGGCAGTTCTGGTTTCCTTAGGGTATATTCCTAGTAGTGAAATTACTGGGTCAACTGGTATTTCTCTTTCCAACTTTTTGAGAAAATGCCATACTGCCTTCCATAGTGATTGCAACATTTTATATTCCCACCAACAGTGAAAAGGGTCCCAGTTTCTCCACAAGCTCACCAGTATTTGTTATTTGCTGTTCTGTTAAATTTTGCTATTCTTACTGGAGTGAGATGATACCTCATAGTTGTTTTGCTTTGCGTCTCTCTTAGAGCTAGGGATTTTGAACATTTCTTCATGTGTTTGTTCGTCATCTGAATGTCTTCTTTGATGAAGTGTCTGTTCATATCCTGTACCCATTTTGCAACTGAGTTATCTTTATCTTGTGGTGCTTGAACATTCTCTAAATTCTAGATGTAAGTCCCTTATCTGACATGTCATTACCAAATTTTTTTTCCCAGTTTGTGGCTTCCCTTTTTACCCTGTTGGAGAAGTTTTTTGATGTGCATAGGGATTTTATTCTTAGAAGTTCCCATTCATCTATTTTATCCTCTCCTAGTTGTAGGTTTTTCAGGATGGTTAGAAGATTGTTTATGTTGTGGATTGGGGCTTCTAGGGTTCTCCCAAGCTTTTCTCTAATGAAGTTTATAGTCCTTGGTTTTAGTCCTAGGTCCATGATCTATTTTGAATTGGTTTTTGTGTATGAATAGAGGTGTGGATCTTGCTTGAGTTTTCTGCAGATAGTTTTTCCATTTTGCCAACACCATTTGTTAAAAAGACTGTTGTTTCTCCACTTAACTGATATATTCTCCTTTTCAAAAATCAGTTGTCTGTAGGTAGATGGGCTGATTTCTGGGTTCTCAATTCTATTCTATTGATCTATGTGTTTTTTGTTGTACCAGTATCATGCTGTCTTGACTACCAGACAGTGTATGAGACGCCTCCTACCATGTTTCTCTTTTTAAGGAGTGCTTTGCTTATTCAGGGCCTCTTTCCATTACAAATGAAACTGGATATTGTCTTTTCCATCTCATTGAAGAATGGAATTGATATTTGTATTGGGATTGCATTGAACATGTAAATTGCCTTTGGTAGTGTTGTCATTTTCCCAATATTGAGTCTTCCTATCCATGAGCTAGGGGTAGTCTTCCACTTCTCTATTTCTCTTTTTGTTTCTTGTAGTAATGTTTTGTAATTTTCTTTGAGTAGATCCTTTGTGCTTCTGGTTGGATTTACTCCCAAGTATTTAATCTTGTGATTAGCTATTGTGATGGGTATTGTTTTTCTTAGCTCCAGTTCTGTATTCTCTTTGTCACTGTAGAGAAATACAATAGATTTTTGTATGTTGTTCTTGTATTCTGCCACTTTGCTGAATTGGTCAACTATGTCCAGTAGTTTTCTTGCTGAGTCTTTAGGGTTTTCTAAGTATACTATCATATCATCTATATATAGAGATAATTTTACCTCCTCTTTGCCAATTTGGATACCTATTCTTTCCTTCTCTTTTCTTATTGCTATACTAAGACTTCCAATACATTATTGAATAGGAAAGGTGATAATGGACATACTTGCCTAGTTCCTGTCTCAAAGGGAATGCCTTTAATCTCTCTCCATTGAGAACAATGTTGGTGTATATATTTTTTTACTATGTTGAGGAAATTCCCCTCTAATCCTATTTTGTTGAGTGTTTTAATCAGGAAAGGGTGTTGGATTTTGTCAAAGGTCTTTTCTACATAAATTGATAGCATCATGTGGTTCTTAATCTTTGCTTTGTTAATGTGATGAATTACACTGATTGTTTTTCTTATGTTGAACCATCCTTGTATACCTGTTATGAATCCCACTTGGTCATGGTGAATTATTTTTTATGTATCATTGGATTCTATTGGCCAGTATTTGATTCAGGATTTTTGCCTCATGTTCATTAGCTATATTGGCCTATCGTTTTCTAGTTTGGTAGAGTCTTTACCTCGCTTTGGTATCAAGGATATGTTTGCTTCATAGAATGAGTCTGGGAGAATTCAATGTTTTTCTATTTTCTGAAATAATTTATGTAGAATTGGTGACAGTCTTCTATTCAGGTTTGATAAAATTCACTTGTAAAACCATCTGGTCTAGGGCTTTTTTTTTCTTTTTGGCTGGAGGTTGTTTTATTACCTTTTCAATTTCTTCAATTTCAATTTTCTATTCAGGTATTCAGTTTTGGTTTGTGTCAGTGTAGGTGGGTTGTGAATTTCTAAGTATTTGTCCATCTCCTCTAGGTTTTCATATTTGTTTGAGTATAGTTTTACATAATATTCCATTGTTAGCCTTTTAATTTTAGTTCTTTCTGTTGTGACATTGCCCGTTTCATCTTTTATTTGGGTGTCTTTTCCTCATTTTCATTTGTTAGTTTTGCTACTAGTTTGTTGATTTTATTGACTTTTTAAAGAACCAACTCCACATTTTCTTGATGGTTTCAACTGTTTTTCTGCTTTCTATTTCATTTATTTCTGCCCTAATTTTTATTTTATTTTTTTTAGCTAGTGTCAGTTTTTCTTGCTTTCCCCCCCCCCCCAATTTGTTGGAGATATTGTGTTAGAGAGTGAATGGTCATTTTTTCCTGTCTTTTGATGTATTTGCTTATTGTTATAAATTTACCTCTGATTACTGATTTGGCTGTTTCCCAGAGGTTTTGGTAAGTGGTGTTTTCATTGTCATTTGTTTCAAGAAACTTTTCATTTCATTTTTTATTTCTTCTAGTACCCACTCATGTTCAAGCAAGGTGTTGTTCAGCTTCCAAATGTATGTTTTTTTCTTCTTTATCCTCTTGTTATTAATTTCTAATTTTGTAGCATTGTGGTATGAGAAGATGCTTTGTATTATTTCTATGTTTTTGAGTTTATTCATGCTTGCCTTGTGACCTAAAATGTGATCTATTCTGGAAAATGTTTCATGCACATTGGAGAAGAAGGTATATTGTGCTTTCTTTGGGTGCATTAGCCTATAAATATGAGATCGAGTTGGTTTATTGTATGGTTCTTAAGCATCTTTGTTGAGTTTCTTTCTGGTAGTTCTATCTTTTCTTGAGAGTGCTGTATTGGAGCCTCTACTCTGGGAGTTTGGCTGTTTGCTCCATCTTGATGGCAGTCCTGATGGGCACATAAGGGAAGCTTTTGGGGTTATGTTTGTTGTGTATTACTGCTCCTTTCTCCCCAAGAGTGAGTGTCCTTGAGCCTTTGCCTAGGGTGGAAGTGTGTTCAAAGGTGTTGCTTTAAAACCCCATAGGGCCCCAAGGCCTCAAATGAGTAAAACTTAAATGATACAGCAATCTTTTGTCTATTTGCTGACCTGAACAACTTGGTATTGCTGTGACGCTTCACACTGTTTGTAGTCTTGTCAAATACCATAATGGTTACCCATTATGTACAATGTTTGAATGAGCTTCTAGACTGATTTATTTTCCAGACTGCTGGGAAGCAGGGGTGACATACACTTCCTAAACTAGATGCCTCTGGAAACTCTACAAACTTTATAAACTCTACAAACTCTCTAAACTCTATAAATGTACAGAAAGGATGTTAGTTATAGAACAGAGTTCTGTACAGAAATGATGTTAATTATAAAACAGAGTTCAGTTCCTTTGTGCAAAACTTATTCTGAGACGGATTTGACTTGACAACACTTAACCACTGTTAAATTAAACTAGTGCTGTTTTAACTGGAGGAACACTCTTCCCCTTTGTACATCACTCTTTGTCAGTGTGTAGTATGAAGTAACCTGGGTTTGCTGTGATGCTGAACTTTGTACCATTGGAGTATCAAATACCTGAATGGTTTTCCAATGTGATCAGTGTTTGGTGGAGCTCCCAGTTGTAAAACAGATTTGGGAGCAGGAGTGGCATCCACTTCCTAAACCACATGCCTCTGGAAACTATGAACTTGGAGAAATGATGACAGTTATGGAAAGGCATTAGTTCTTTTATTCATAGAGTCACTATGAGTCACACTTGACAACAATCAGCAACAACATAATTTGATGCATAGATATTTATTATTATGTCCTCTTGTTCTAGTGACCATTTATGCATTATGTAGTGACCTTCCTTGTCCTTTGTGATGATTTTTGCATTGAAATTTATTTTATCAGAGATTAATATCACCACCCCTGCTTTTTCCTAGTTGCCATTTGCTTGATATATTTTCCCCACCCTTTTGTTCTTAGTCTTTTTAAAAAATTTTTTATTCTAACTTTTTAAACTTTGTTTTATTTAAATTTATTATTAATTTCAGTAAAAATTTAGAGACTTTGAATTTCCATTCATTGTTGCACTTTTCTCCCCTCCCAACCCTTCCCCCCGACCCAGTACACTACCCTCTTGGAAAAGTAAAAGAACATTTCTTTTATTGTTTTACAAACCCTCCCCCAGTTCCACTCCACCATGTAGCCTTCGCTCTAGACTCCTGTCATGACAAAAATACCTAATCACATATCCCTTTTAAGCAGTTTTCTCCCTCATCTGTTTCAAAGCAGTATACATTATTGAACCCATCTTTCTCAGTCTCCCCCCAACCCCAAGGTCAGTCCTGTTTTACAATAGTGGCACCATGCAATATTTGTCCTTTTGTGACTAAGATACTTCACTCAGCATAATGTCCTCCAGGGTCACCCATTTTGAATAATATTGCATAAATTTCTTGTTTTTCAATGCAGCATAGTATTCCATTGTGTGACTATACCACGGCTTCTCTATCCATTCGTTTGTTGATGGGCACTTAGGTTGTTTCCAACTCCTTGCTTTTGTGAACAGAGCCATGATAAACATGGGCGTGCATATATCTGTTTGAATGTCAGTATGGTCTCTTTGGGATATTTTCCCAATAGTGGAATTGCTGGGTCAAATGGTAACTCTATTTGCAACTTTTTGAGAAAGTGCCATACTGCCTCCCACAGTGGTTGCACCATAGTCTTTTTTTCTTTTAATCTTCATTTTTCAGGTGTGTCTCTTGTAGACAGCATATTGATGGATTTTGGTTTTTTATCCAATCTGCTAATCTTTTTCTCTTTAGTGGTACATTTAAACCATTCACATTCTGTGTGATCCTTGAGAGTCAAGGTTTTATTTTTATCATTTTTGTTGAGTTCTTTTTGATGTTGTTACTAGTTCCATTGGTTCACCCTGCTTTCGGTGGCACCTCTGTAAGACGGATGTCGCTCAGTGTTTCCTGCAGTGTTGGTCTTGTTTTTACAAACTACCTTAGGTTCTGTTTTTCTGAGAATATCTTGATCTCTCCTTCATATTTGATGGACAATTTTGCTGGGTACAATACTGTTGGTTGACAGTTGTGTTCTTTGAGTGTTCAATATATGTCATTTCACTGTCTTCTTGCTCACATGGTTTCTGCTAAGAAATTGGCACTTAATCTTATCTGTTTTCCTTTATAGGTTACTCTGTTTCTTCCTTGCTGCTTTCAGAATTCTCTCCTTATCTTTATTTCTGGCAAATTTGACTATAATATGCCTTGGTGTTTTTCTTTTGGAGTCTATACTATATTGTGTTCACTCAGCTTCTTGAATATATATATTCTCTCATTCTTCATTATGCTTGGCAAGTTTTCTTCTAGTAATTCTTTCACAACTTTTTCAGTGCTTTTACTTGCTTCTTCCTGTTCTGGGGTTCAAATGTTGTACATGTTATTTCTCTTGATGGTGTCCCACATTATTCTTAGGTTTTATTATTTTTCCTTCCTTTTTGATTCTGCTTTTTGCTCTAGCAGATCAGTGGTGACAATTCTATCTTCTATGAAAATAGAAACCAGTGAAAACTGGTTCTGTGTTCCATCTCTTCAACTCGGTTCATGTGTCCCTCCATCATGTTGACAGCGTCTGAAACATTGGACCTCATATTTTGGATCATGGTTTCTTGTTTTTCCAGAGCCACTAATGCCTCATTTCCCCCCCTGCATTGTTTTGGATTTTGTTTTTAAGCTCCTCCTGTTTTTTGCTTGCAGTGTCCTGTAATTCTTCAAGTTTTTCTTTCACCTATTGAAAATATCCAATCATGTTCTTTTAAATTATCTATCAGAAAATTTTATCAAACTTTCTGGCTTCAGGAAATCCATTGATACTGTGTCACTTTTTGGAGGTGACATCTTGCTTTGTGCTTGTGTAGGGTGTGAGGTAGCCTGCTTCTTATGTGACATTGCTGTGGTAGAGTTTTTCATGCTGGAGGTGATGGTAAGTTCTTGATCTTAAGTTACTGCTCTAGAAAAGGGTGAGACAGCTACCTTGCCTATGTTTTTCTCTGAACTTCTGACCCAAGGGAAGTTTCAGTTCAGGGCCTGTGAAAGCAGTCTCTTCTGTCAAATAATTTTTGCAGCTAAGTCAGACCAAGGTGCTCCAAATTAAAGGCAATTGTTGACTGGACATGAGGAAATACAAGGTGGAGTGTGGAGGCATGGGAACAGGGTGGGCATAGGTTCAGGGCGGGTATGCACATGGATGTATGTCAGGTGAGTGTGCACGCAGATGTTTGCCAGGTGGGCATGAGTGGGAACCTCACTCAGATTCCAGCTGTCTGGCTCGCTCCCAGCAGCTCCTGCCCTGGTGAAGCTGGTGGTCTGGCTGGGCTGGTGGCCTGGAAGAGCTGGTGGTCCAGCAGGGCTGGCAGTCCAGCTTGGCTGATGGTCTGGTAGTGCTCAAGACCATTTTTACAGATGTTGTGTCAATCCAATATGTGGACACATTTGTGGTTGTCACAACTGTCAGGGAATGCTAGCGGCATCTGGTGGATAGATGCCTGGGACAGCCATAATGATCCTACAATACACAGCCCAGCTCCCACCGCAAAAGCCTGCCCAGGTGTCCTGGTGGTTCTATGGTTACACACTTGACTGTTAACTAAAAGGTTGATGATTCAAACTCATCAGTCCCTGTATGGGAGAAAGGCAGTCTTCTTCCATGAAGATTTATAGCCTTGGAAACTCTGTGGGCAGTTCTACTCTGTCCTAAAGATCAGTTTATGTTGGAATGAACTCAAGAGTAGAAAGTGGTGTGCAAAATGTCAACAGAGATGAGACTAGGCAACATCGTTTTAGAGTAAATGTGTAGATAGTGCCAAGTTGTACTCTTGTACATAGTTGATTTTTCATTGTCTTCCTCTGTCCACCAAGTCTTTCCAGCTTTAATTTTAATATTCACTTAAGGGGCTTATTTCTACTAAGGAGATAATAAAGTGTCATTATGGAAACCCTGAACTTTAGGTCCTCTGATTAGAGGCTGTATGACCTTGCCTCAGTTTCCCCATCTGTAAATGAAGAAATAATTATTTCTTTTGGTGGGCTGCTATGAGCCAATGGACCATTGTACAGCAAACTCCTGTCAAAGAGGAAGCATTCATGAATGGCTTAGGGGCAAGAAGCTGTGCTGCAATCCAGAAGGTATGCAGTTCAAGGCAATTAGGCACTCCTTGGGAGAAGGATGTGCAGTTTCCTCCTGTGCAATTAACTGCCTCCGAAAACCCACCAGAGGGTCAGCTATGGATCAGTTCTGACTCTATGACATACAACATTACTATTCCTATAATTTGATTTGTTCATGAGGCAAGTGCTTGGGAATGTTGTTGTTGTCAGGTGCTGTTGAGTTGATTTTGACTAATAGTGACCCATGTACAACAGATCAAAACCTGGCCTGATCCCACACCATGTTTACAATCTCAAATCTCAACCTGCGTGATCCTGTACCATGCTCACAATCCCCACAGTGAGCTCCTTGTTGTAGTCACTGCACCAATACTTCCTTTTGAGGGTCTTCTTTTCCTTTGTTGACCCTACTTTTCTAAGCATGATGTCTTTTTCCCAGGACTGGCCCTAATTACCCAAATTGTCTTGATATCTCACCATCCTTGCCTATAAGGAGCACTCCAGTTGCATTTTTTCCAATACAGAATTATTTGTTCCTTTAACAGTCCATGATACAGTCAATACTCTTCACAAACACCACATTTTAAAGGCATTGATTTTTCAGCTGTTAGAAGAATAACAATATTACAATCTTCTACTGGTCTTGTTGTTACTGTTAGGTGCTTTTGAGTTGCCTGTGACCCATAGCGACCCCATGTACAGCAGCTCTGAAGTCTGCCCTCTCCTGAGCTAGTCTTACTGATTCCAACACACCAACCCCCATCGCCCCAGTTATTGTATCAATCTATTTCTTCTGGGTCTTCCTCTTTTGCACCATCCCCCCACATTTCTGGGTACTATGTCCTTCTCCAAGGACTGGTCTCTCCTGGCCACATGCCAAAATTTGTGAAACAGAACTTCAAAATCATAGCCTCCAAGTAGAAACTTGTTTTCACCCTCTCCAAGACAGATCTATTTGTTTTCTTCGTGGTCCATGGTATGTTCAATACTCTTCTCCAGTACCACAATTTGAAGGCATTGTTTTTTCTTCTGTCATCCTTAGTCATTGTCCAGCTCTCTGAGCATATAGCAAGTAGTTGAGAAGATCATGGCCTGGATTAGGTGCACCTTAGTCTCTAGACTGGCATAGTTGCTTCCCAGTACTCTGGAGAGGTCCCTAACAGCAGATTTTCCCAGTATAATTTGTCTTTTGATTTCCTGACTGCAGGTGCCAAGTGTGTTGACTGTGAAGCCGAGCAAGCTGTAATTGTTAACAACCTCAATCTCTTCTCCATCTATCATGGTGCAGCCAATCATTGTTAAAATGCAGATATATTTGGCCCTAGAGCCTGCATGCTTAACCCTGACTTTGACTGCTTTGAGACTTCACTGAGTTGTCTCCCAGAGTTGAACACTCCTCATCCCAAATAGACAAAGCCCAAGAATCACATTTGAGGTCTGGCTGTAGGTCTACTGATGGGTCTACTAATCTTCACATCTGACATGAAGCTGATGAGCAACCAGAGAGGAGAGAATCTGCCCCCAGATGCCTCTTCTTCTCCGGTTTGGAATTCTTGCCTGGGCTCAGAGAAGATGGAGCAGGTTCTAATTATAACACTTCCTTGGAAAGTCTCCAGGAACACAGGGCAAGCTGGGCAGCTGGGGAGCCTTGGCGAGCGAGGAGTGTCTCCTTGTAACTTCTCCATCTCCCTCAGCCCAGCTGGGAGGTGCCTGTGAGGGTGTCCGCTGCGTGACTTTGCAGGAGAATCACAGATGGAGTTAAGATTCTGGGCCCACTTTGGTTCCTATAGAAATTTCTGCCTCTTGGAGGCTTATGGCTGATGCCTGGCCTTGGAGACATGGGAATAAATGTGCAGATTCTCATTCCAACACACCCTCTTTTGAGTGACATGGTGCTGGGCAAGTGGCTTCACCTACCTGAGCCTAAGTTATCCCATCTATTGGAGGATTGAATTAGAAAATGCATGTAAAGCATTTAAAACAGTGCTTGCTGATAACATGAGTCTACTGGTATACCCATTGCTGTCAAGTCTATTCTAAATTATAACAATCCTGCAGGACAGAGCAGGTACAGGTAGAATGTGTTATCTTCATGGAAGCAGATGGCCTTATTTTTGTCTCAAATAGCAGCTTAAACCATAGATCTTTCAATAAGCAGCTGTGTGCTTACCTGTGGAGACACCAGGGTTCCGGATAACTATTACTGTTTAGGTTTTATTTAAAAAAAAAAACCACACAAAACACACCAAAATCCAACTAACACAATTTTAGAAGGTATTGTGTTATACTTTGGACATGTTGGAGAGAGATGTCATGTTTGGGAGGGTAGAGGGACAGCTCAGGAGAATAAGACCTTCAATGAGATGGATTGATTCAATGACTGAGGTAATAGGGGCAAATGTGTCAGTGATGGTGAGATTGGCACAGGGTAGAGCAGGGTTTAGGGCTGTTATACAAAGGGGTCACTATGAGTCTTAGGTGACTCAACAGCACATAACAACAACAACATTGTGTCTAAGGAGGAGGGATGGGGGCAGCTGTCTCAGCCTGTGAATGTCCCAGGTAGTTGGGCATGATTGGAGAATACCATTTCCAAGAGCATGGAAGGGGTTGAGCCATGCTGTTCCCGGCTGTATGATGTTGGTATGCTCCTTTTTTGAAAGCTGCAGATCAGCTTCCTGGAGCAGGAGACTCAACCACCAGGGTGAGTGTGGCCTTTCTAGGCTATTGTTCTAGTTCACAGATGCGTTTTCTTGATCTCAAACCAAAACCTCAAACCCTCTGTCATCGAGTTGATTCTGACTCATAGCGCCCTCCAGTGGGTTTCTGAGGCTGTAAATTCTTACAAAAGGGGATCGTTCATCTTTCTCCTATTGGAGCACTTGGTGGATTCTAACCAATGACCTTCGGTTAGCAACACAGTATGTAATAAACAGTGCCACAAAATTACCCTCTTAGCTGTGTTAAGCAAACAAAAGGAAAAAAAACCCACAGCAAACCCACTGCCATCCAGGCTGTAGCAACCTGTAATGACCATCCATCAGGTATCCTTGGCCATAAATCTTTACAGGAGAATGTCTATCTTTCTCCTATGCATCCTCTGTCCATCTTTCTTCATAGTAGCAGTTGGTGGATTTGAATCACTAATCTTTCGCTTAGCCTGATACATTGCACACTTGCCACCAGGGCTTTTTTCTTTATCCCAAACAGTATTGGGGGGCAATTTTTAGTCTAATACTTTCATTTAAGAAATGATGCATTTTTCACAGAAATAAATAAATTTATAGCTTTTGTTGAAAATCACGTAATCTGGCCGCATGGGATACATGTTCTGTCACAGTAGCTTTTGACTAGAGGGGAATCAGGACTGACAGCCAGGATATGCTTTCATCTATTCACCCAAGCCCACCTGGACTCGCTGTATCACATCTGCATCCCACATTTATGTTCTCTGTCAGAGGCAATGGGGAGCCATAAACGCTCTAGAGGGAGAGAGTGGCTCAGCCAAAGAACAGAACAGGATTTGGGGCTGCAAGTCCTGGCTCTATCCAGCCTTGGCTCTGCCACTTGCTGGTCTTGAGCCTTGCTGCGCTCACTTATGAATTGGAAATACATTTTCCTACAGGGTTTCTTTTAAGCACAAGATCAAACACAAGCTTTTAGCCCACAAGATCCGCATCATGTAGATTGATGTGATGTGATGTGATGTGATGTGAGTAGAGTAGTTTTAAAACTACAAATAAAAAGCATGCTTCTGACAGTTGCTCAGGCCCACAGTAGAACACCTAGCATCTAGGTGGTGCTTAATACATGCAAGCGAATGGGTAAACTAATGAATGCCTAATAGCCCATAGCAGTCTCTCTGGGGCCTGCTATACAGTCAGCACTCAATGCATGCATACCGAATGAACAAATAAATGAATAGTGCATACCAGTGCCTCTAGTTTGGGGTATTTGATAGTTGTCAGAAGACACGAGTCCTTGGGGAAAAGATGTCTTGCTGGGAAAGTAGAGGGTCAACGGAAGAAAAGAAGACCATCAACAGTGACTGCAACAATGGGCTTGAACATGGTAGAGGTGCTGAAAACGGTGCAGGATAGGCTAAGGTTCAGATTTGTTGTTTCTAGGGTTGCTGTGAGTGGTAACTGACTAAAGAGCACTGAACAACAACAGTGCTTTGCATAAAGCAGGCACTCAATATGTGCATGTTGAATGAACAATTACAAGAGCAAACGAATGAATGAATGAACAGTGCAGGTCCTCATCTTACATCTTGTCATTCAGGGATGCTAAAGAAACCTGTGTTGAATGAATGGACAGAGAGATGGAAACATGTACATCAGGGTGGGGCAGATACGAGGCAAGTTGAGGTCCCTAGTTAATGAGAAGCCAGAGGCATGTGGGACATGTGTATGGAGTATTTGCATAGGACACGCTGTCTGAGTCAGGCCTTTTGTGACTATAACAAATGAGTTCTGGGTCATTGTCACCAAATCCAGCTGTGACCGACTGGGACATGACAGGACAGGTCAGTGTGCCTGTCTTCACTCCTGAGGGCCACCCAGTAACCTTACCATGATAACACAGCCCCCAAGCAGCCCCTTGAAAAGGGCCTCCCTGCCCTCTACCTTCCTCCTCTACTATTTTTCCTTCCTCTGCTGCTAATTATACGTTGTGTCTGATTCAAGATTCTGTGGGTGGCAGTGAGGCAAATGCGTATCAAACCAGCTTAAACCAGAAGGAAGGAGTTAAGTATAGATGTGACAGTTACTAATTACCCAGTCACTGGCTTCTTGTTAGAAGCCATTGAATCAACTCATAATGACCCTCTGAACAACAGATCTGACTCTTGCCCTTTTTGAACCAATGAGACATAGTTGCATTGAGAAAATCTGCTGTCAAAGACCTTTCTAAAGTTATAAAGGAACAAAAACGTTAGTTTAAAGACCAAGGTGAACCTGATTAAAGCCATAGTTTGGTTGTGGTTTTGTTTTGTTTTGTTTTTTCAATTGCTTCCTCTGCATCTGAAAGTTGGACATTGAATAAGGATGACAGAAGATTCGATACATTCTGACTAAGGTGTTGAGGAAGAGCACTATCTATACCAGGGGCTGTTGAAACAACAAACAAGCCTATCTTGGAGGAAATGCAACAAAGGTGGCTCCTTAGAGGCTGGGAGATGCCCTCATAGACTTGTGGGTACAGAAATGTTGCTTCATTATTACTGGACTGAATCTAGGGTTTCCTTTACGTCAGTAATTTTCCTATCACCTATTCTTTTATGTGCTCATGTACGTATGTACATCTACTTGCCTGGAGCTGTGGTGGCTTAGTAGTAGAGTTGTGCTGGCGAGATTTAGAGTCTCAGAAAACCCATTACAGTGTCAACTAGAAGTTGATTCCAACTCAATGACACATAATAACATCAACAACTCGCTCTTTTAAAAAAACCCAAACATATATTTTTTAAAAGTATATATTTTAAATTGTGATTGATTGTGGAACAGACCACCAATTACTCATATGCAAGTTCAAGCTGAAGCTGAGGAAAATTAAACCAAATCCACAGGAGCCAAAATATGACTTTGATTTCATACCACCTGAATTTCAGAATCATCTCAGGAACAGGTTTGAGGCCTTGAACACTAATGAGCAAAGACCAGATGAGTTGTGGGAGGATGTCAAAGATATCATTCAGGAAGAGTGTAAACGGTCATTACAAAGACAGAAGAGGAAGAAAAGACCAAAATGGATGTCAGAAGAAACTCTGACGATTGCACTGGAGCGTAGAGAAGCCAAAGCACAAGGAAGAATTCAAGATACTAAAGAGCTGAACAGAAGATTCCAAAAGGCTGCTCGGAATGACAAAGCAAAATACTACAATGAAATGTGCGAGGAGCTAGAGTCAGAAAATCAAAAGGGCCGGACTCGCTCAGCATTTCTTAAGCTCAAGGAACTGAAGAACAGATTAAAACCTAGAGTTGCTGTAATCAAGGATGCTTTGGGCAGAATATTAAATGATCCAGGAAGTATTAAAAGAAGATGGAAGGAATATACTGAGTCATTATATAGAAAGGAATTGGCAGACACAGAGGAATTTAAAGAAATAACATATGAGCAAGAGCCTATGGTGATGAAGGAAGAAGTTCAAGCTGATTTGAAGGAAATAGCAAAAAATAAGGCCCCAGGAATAGATGGTATACCAATTGAAGTATTTCAGATAACAGATGTTGCCCTGGATGTGCTCACCAAGTTGTGCCAAGAAATCTGGAGAACAACCACTTGGCCAACTGACTGGAAGAGATCTATATTTGTTCCCATTCCAATGTAAGTCTAGACTTAGTAAAATTCCAGTTTAGTTTAGCAACACAAAATCAAGAATTTTCTGGTTTCCTCAATAATCCAGCAAGGTTTGTCTCAGAGCATTTATTAAGTCAGTTTCTCCTCCAAACATTCGGCAAGAGCAACAAAACCTCTGGCCAGCACAAAGGCAAGAGAGCTCAGGTCACACTTTGCTACAGTTTCCTACAGAAATGCCACAGTTTCATCAACAGACCCTCACTCTCACCAGCATCTTGCTCCAGTTTCCTTCAAATCTTGACACCACAAGTCTTGCTGCTCAGTGTGGGAAGCATTCTCTCTCTCTTATCCTAGTCCCACAGTTGTTGGTAATTTGCAAGGCCATATGTCTTCAGTTAAGTTAGCTGGAGACTAGAGGGGGCTTAATGTAATGGCTAAAGAAAAAGCCAACTTTTAGGCTAACACCTCAATTGTTTTTACAACCCCTTGTCTGTCAGTTTGTCCTACTTGAGTGTTGCTATGATCCTTGAAGCTCTGCCAATGGCATTTCAAATACTACAGAGTCACTCATGGTGGACAGGTTTTAGCAGACCTTCCAGACTGAGACAAAGAAGCAGGACTGGCCATCTACTTGTTAAATAATCAACTTAACAATCAACTCATTGCTATGGTGTTGGACCAACTCATAGTTGACCCTCCATTGTGTTTTCAGAGGCTGTAAATCGAGTAGGAGATTTCCCATCTTTCTTCCATGGAGCCACTGGTCGATTCCTATCAACAGAGAGGATTTGCTTTTGGTTAGCAGCACAATTACAGTAGTTACAGACTACACCATCAGAACTCTCTGAGTGTAAATTTTTATTGTTGTGGACTGTCGAGTTGAAACTGACTCCTCACCTTCCAGCAAATTTTCAGAGGTGGTCAGTCACACAGAAGATCATCCATTTTTCTCCTGCATAGCAGCTAGCTAGTGGATTCAAACCTCATATCTTTGAGTTTGTAGCACAATTCCTTGCCACTAAACTACCAAAGCTCGCTGAGTGCAAATTAGTGCTGAAGTATCCCATCAATGATGCAAATACCACAGATAGTGCTGGCATCGACAACATCGTTTGTTCAAATGGTCAGAAATGTTGCAAAATTCCAAGTCTAACAAAATATGGTTTTCCTTTGATTTACATGAGAATTGAATTCCTGGAAAATAATCTGTTCTAACTATGCTAATAAAAGAGAGAAAAAGCCTGCTTGTGTGTAAAAACCATAGTGGAGGTTTTGTTGCAGGTAATTATAAAGGAGGTTTTCAGCTACCGAGTGTGGGATAGAGACGTGGGAGGTACTATCTGATTTAGGATGATTCTTAATTGTTTCTCATGTGTTGGGAAGCATCTCTCATGTCTGGTTCATTAAGAACCAGTCACCACTGCCAAATGTCCCACGATTTCTTCCATCTCTTTGACTGTTGTGCTCCTTGAATATGGCCCTGGTGTTGTTAGTTGCGTTGATACCAGCTCATAGCTATGAAGTCTAACTGCTCTCTGGGGCTCTCTTGGCTGTAACACTTACAGAAGCAGATTTCTAGGCCTTTCTTCCACGGGTGGGTTTAACAGCCAGCCTTTCTTTGGGTTAGCTCTTCAGCACAAACCGTTGGCACCACCTAGTGACTTTGTGTCAACCCTACCCATGTTAGTGCCCTTAAATATGGGTGCAGGGGCCCCACCTGGAGGTGTTAGAGGAGTCCTTGTTACCTGGTGTCTTCCTTCTCTGCAGGGGCTGAAGATCAGCGTACTCTGGACCCTGTACTACGGCATCCTCAGTGCTTTTGCGCCCGTGTACAGCTGGATCCTGGTGCTCCGAGGCCTGGTGGGCTTCGGGATTGGAGGGATCCCCCAATCGTAAGTAAACACCCAGCAGACCCTCCGCCTAGACTGCCAATCAAGTGGATGTGTCCCTGATCTCTGAGGGTACAGAGTTAGCTGACTATACGGCAGCAGATTCTGAGAAGTATCAAAGAACTATACTGTCACTAGACCAAACTAATTCTCAACTAGTCAATTCCAGTTCACAGTAGCCCTAGGGGACAGACTAGAACTGCCCATTGGGTTTCCATGCAACTTTCTCCCTGAAAGCAGTTCATCGATGTGAACTGTCCCCTCAGTTAGCAACAAGCCCTTAACCATTGCACTGCCAGGGATCCTGCAACTAGACAAAATAACACCTGAATAAGAAACAAACACAAGTTACTTATTCAGAGCTTACTATTGAGATTGTTAACAGCTTTAGTTTGCTTGGCTCCATAATCAACACTCTTGGTACCAGCAGTCAGTTGGCCAGTGGTTGTTCTTCAGATTTTGTGGCACAACTTGGTGAGCATGTCCAGGACAACATCTGTTAGCTGAAATATGTCAATTGGTATACCATTTCCTCTTTGCTCTATTCAACATTGTTTCCAGTGTATTCATACTCTAAAAGAGATAAAGGAAGCAACTGACAGGGAGGAATATCAGGATAATCTGAAGTTGTTACTGATATC
>NW_006399901.1:5342803-5344068 GCF_000299155.1 Elephantulus edwardii | reverse complement strand
CATTCATTAGTTAGAGGTTCCTTATAATATATAGGCTGATTC
This sequence comes from Elephantulus edwardii, assembly GCF_000299155.1. Taxonomy (NCBI): domain Eukaryota; kingdom Metazoa; phylum Chordata; class Mammalia; order Macroscelidea; family Macroscelididae; genus Elephantulus; species Elephantulus edwardii. Next base: position 5,344,026 of record NW_006399901.1, on the reverse strand, counting down.
AATTCTTTAGAGGATTGTAATACCCAGTGTCTTTCAGCTGCAGTTTCTCCTTTCTCATTAGCATTTAAAAAATTTAAAGTAAATAAGGCTTTTTGTAAAAGGGTTCGAGAAGATGATATCCCATCTCCCCCCTTCTGTTTTTTCAACATAATTTGTAAAGTCAAATTAGCCCTTTCTATTATAGCTTGTCCTGCAATAACATAATAATAGCATATAATTCAGCCTGTTGAACAGAAGTCAAGTTAGTTTTCACTGCTTTATTATCTTTGCCATTAGTATAACCTGCACAACCTATTTTATTTGCATCTGTATAATATCTGCTTGCAAAGGTGAAGTTTTTACCTTCACTAATAGTATCCAATTAGTCCCTTTACCTGATTTCCTTTTTTATTACAAACATTGCAAAGTTGCAAAGACTAGTGGTTTAATATGACCTGCTAAATATTGTTAAAACTTCTAATTTCTCTCTAGTAAGTGGCCACTGCTCCACCCAAATTCGTTTTTTCTGTTAGCCAAGTTAAGGGGAGAGCATGAGGAACAGTGGCCCTCATTATAAATTTGGATATCTCAATCCTTTTCTTGAAAGATTATATTTAGATTTTTGAAAACTAACAATCCCCTGTTTCCTTTTATTCAGCATCTTATTTACTCCCCACTTGTCAAATAAAGATCTACGTTCATTAGTCCAGTGATATCCTGTCCCACATTTTCTACAAAGCCCTGAAGGTGTGGATTTTTTCTTTATATCTCTACTCTCTCTTCTTTCTTTGCAACAGTCTCTTTTCAAATGTCCTAATTTTCCACAATTGTAGCATTTAGATTGAGACAAATTTAAAATTCCTTTTAAAGCAGGAGCTATTAGATTAGCTTGATAAGAGCTAGTTCCAATGTCCATACAAGCACGTATATATTCATCTAGGGAAGCATTCTAAGTCTTCAATGGTCTAATGGTCTTCTGACATTCTGAATTAGTGTTCTCATATGCTAAAGTTTTTAACAAAAGCTCACGGACTTCGGGTTGAGATACTGCTCTATCAATTGCATCCTTTAATCGAGATAGAAAATCAGTATATTTTCCATTTTCAGATTGTGTTGTTCTGATAAAAGATTGGTTTCCCTTTCCTGAAATCTGTACTTTATCCCAGGCAAAGCCTTACTTGTACAATCACCGCATCATCATATTGTAGTTGAGCTCGTACTCCAAGCCATTGTCCTCTCCCCAA
>NW_006399901.1:5337804-5338933 GCF_000299155.1 Elephantulus edwardii | reverse complement strand
AGCTTGACTCAGGAGGGAGGGGTCAGCAAATGCAAGAATTTGGTTTACCTGATGCCTCAGAGTGAACTCTAGCTCAGGAAGTAACACTCCCTCTGTAGGGGGCCCCTTGCTGTCTCCTGTCTGCAGGGAACAAACAGCTCATTTTCTGGGATCTGCCACAAGAGAAATCCTAATTTAGAAAACTGTAATTCCTTCAATTCCTGAACAAGGGTTTTCATAAAATGTTTGGTATAAAGTTTGGCTTCCCATACACAACAACTATGAGAAAGGAAGCCAGCCAACTCACTTGTTGGCAGAAGCTCAAACAAAGGTAGACAGAAGAGCAGGAGAGCTTCAAAGTGGGGAAAAAGGGACAATGTTAGTGTGCTCAAGGAGGAACTTGGTCTGGGGAAGCTGGAGGCAAGATGACCTAAACCAAGGCACTTCATGGATTGGCTGGTGGTGGTTACTGTTAGTTCTCTTGTGGATTTGATTCATGATGAGCTCATATGTACAAAGTAAAAGTGCTCCTTAAGAATTTTAAGGTTGTGACCTTTTTGTTAAAAAAAAAGGGGGGGGGGGAAAGGAGATTTAATGTAAAGACAAAAAATCTGAAATTATTTGCAAAAGGTCTCTTATTTTTGTGATTACATTTATTAGAAGGGTTGGAGAAAACGGAAAACACCATTTAGCCTAAGAACTTATAAGCTATCTACAACTTAGCTCGCTTCAGGACTGGAAGACTGACATTGTTCACTTCTGAGTAGCAAAACTTATGCCGGTTTCTCTTTTGAATATATTCTACATGGAAGACACCACTGAACAAAATCTCTTACACCCAGGACACATTCTTTGTTTCAGCCAACTCTCAATGGAAGGGCAACTAGTACAACTCCATCTCCACAAACAAAGAGTATCGCAATATTCCCTTTCATTGATTCATATATCTCATCTGTTTCTTCATCAATTTCTATAGTAGTCACAGTTTTTTCCACATTTCCCAATGTTGTTGTTATGTGCTGTTGAGTTGCCTGGGACTCATGGCAACTCTGAAGCTTGCCCTGTCCTGAACCAGTCTCACTAATCCAGATACACTAAACCCCCTTCCCCCAGTTACTGTATCAATCCATCTCATCCAGTGCTCTCCCCC
>NW_006399901.1:5335365-5337577 GCF_000299155.1 Elephantulus edwardii | reverse complement strand
CTACGTACAACAGCCCTAAACTCTGCTCTGTCCTGTGCCAATTGCACTGTCTCCAATACACCCATCCCAATTACTCCAAGTCACTGAATCAATGCACTTCATAGAGGGCCTTCCCCTCCTGCGCTGTCCCTCCACCTTACCAAGAACAATGTCCCTGTCCAAGAACCAGTCCCTCCTTCTAACATGTCCAAAGTATGTCAGACAAAGCCTCAGAATACTTGCCTCCAGGGAGCCTCTCGGTTTAACCCTCTCTAGGATGAATCTGTTTTCCTACCAGTCCATGCATGGTACCCTCAATACTCTTCTCCAGCACCACAGCTCAAAGGCATCAATTCTTCTATCCTCTTTAGTCACTGTCCAATTTTCTGATGCATAACAAGTTATAGCAAAGACCATGGCCTGACTCAGATGCACATTCCAGAGAGACACCATTGCTCTTCAGTACTTTGGAGAGGTCCCTGACAGCAGACTTTCCCATGGCAATACGCCTTTTAATTTCCTGGCTACTGGTGCCAAGAGTGTTGACTGTGGAGCCAAGCAAACTAAAGCTGTGAACAATCTCCATCTCTTCACCATCCATCCTGATGCTGCCAATTGGCCCAGTGGTGAGAATCTTTGTCTTCTTGACATTGAGCCTCAATTCACATTGGAGGCTGCAGTCCTTGACCCTCTGCAGCAAGTGCTTCAGATCCTCCCCAGTTATCTTTAGTCATAGCAAATAATTACAAAGACCATGGCTTGGATTAGGCACACCTTAGTCTCTAGACTGATATCACTGCTCTTTAGCACTCTGGAGAGGTCCCTGACAGCAGATTTTCCCAATGCAATTCGTCTTTTGATTTAAATATAGTATTTAAATATAGATAATTTGTATGCTATTTAAATATAATCTTTAAATGTTGATCATAAGTGTAGCCTTCCTCACAGCTCTCCCTCATTTTGCACTTTCACATAAAATCTCTCATCCAGGCTGTGCCTGATGAGATCCGGAGGCTCCTCTGCTGGGCTGATAGTTTGTTGCTGGTGCACGTCGTCTGCCATGTTCCAAAGCCTGTGCCTTTTCCCAGGTGGTGACCTTTTTAAAGCAGATTACAAGTGTGTCTTCTGAGTAGGTTCAAACCATCTACCTTTGACTAGTTGTTGAGTGCTTAACCATTTTCACCCCTTGAGCCAACCCATGGTATTTTCAGTGGCTTCATATGCATGTGAAAGTTGGACAATGAATAGGAAACCAAAGAAGGATTGATACTTTTGCACTGTGGTCTTGGCAAAGAATATTGACAATACTTCCAAAAGAGTGAACAAAGGTGCATTGGGAAAAGTGCAGCCAGAATGTTCCTTAAAAATAAGGACACTGAGGCTTCGTTTCACATGCTCTGGGCAACTTATCAGGAAGGATCCACCCTTGGAAAAGGAGGTCATGCTTGGAAAAGCAGAGGGTCAGTGAAGGAGAGGAAAACCCTCAACAAGATGGATTGACACAGTGACTCCAACACCCGAAGTTGTGCAACAACGGTACAGGACCGGGCAGGGTCTCCTGTAGAGTCAATGTGAGTCGAAGCCGACTCTGTGGCACCTAACAACAGCAATGACAGAAAAAGCACCGATATCTGATTGATTGCTGTTGTTGTTAAGAACTGTTGAGTCAGATTCAACTCTAGCTGACCTCTGGTTCTCAGAGACAGTAAATTGTATGGGAGGAGGTTGCCCATCTTTCTCCTGTAGAGCAGCTGGTGGATTCGAACTAGACGCCTTTGGGTTGGCAGCACAGCTCCTTATCACTAGGTTGCCAAAGCTCCTTAGGACAACTTATTTGGTATATTTTGGTATTTTTTTGAGATACTTTGGTATATTCTGGTTGATCCTAATTTGGAAGGAATTTTTTTTAATTTTTTTTATTTTATATGCTTTGCTTCACGGTTAGTATACATTGTTTTTCACACTGGATCTTTCCCCTTTCCTTTACTCACCCCTTCCTCCACCCGAATTGTGTGACCCTATGATTAAGACCCCCCTTGGATCCTCATATTCGTTCTACAATAATGGTCTTAGACAGTTTGTCTTTATGAGACTGAGTTAGTTCACTTAGCATAATGCTCTCCAGTCCCTCCCATGTTAGGTAGTAATTTACTAAATCATTGCTCCTACATGCTGCGTAGTATTCCATGATGTGAATGTATCATAATTTCTCAATCCATTCGATTGTGGTTGG
>NW_006399901.1:5316607-5335082 GCF_000299155.1 Elephantulus edwardii | reverse complement strand
AATATCCTCCTGTACCAGTCAGATCCGATTTGATGGTACACGCACACAAAATAATAAAAATAAAATAAAATAAAAAATTAAGCCATCTGTTATTGATCAAGTCTTTGCGATTTGAGGTCTATTGTTGGGGGGTGGTTGGATTCCTGGCCCGGTGTTGCAGACTGTCTGTCGCTTGTCTTGTTAGCTGGATACTGTAGATAGTGGTACTGGGTTCTATTATATGATCTGACCATTGTCCGTTTGTTCATCCAGTCTCTTGCAGAGACTGTTTCACTATCCATGTGTTAAGTGTCAACAGCAACTCAAAAAAACCCAAAATAAACACACCATCCAAGCGCTAGGAATTGGCACTAATGAAATAATGGGAATGGGAGGAGAGGTGATGGACATTTCAGGTTTACACATCACAGAAGTCCAGATGGCAATTGTTACTGTCCCATGTGTCTTTTGCCATTGGGAAATTATTTGCCCAAGTCACTCAGGGTGAAACCTGGAGTTTACCTATTACTTGAATCTACCCACTGCTCTGCAGGAGAAAGATGGGCAGTCTCCTTCTGTGGGATTAACTCCTTCCGAAAAACCACTGGAAGGTCAGCTATGGGTCGACCCTGACTTGATGATACACAACAACAATCTATGCTTTTAACCATCACAAATGTGACCTCTCACACCCTCCTAACCTAAACACAGGATACAGTGGGATGTCAGCCCTAGAGGGGAAATTTGGTTTGGGGCTTTTTTAAAAGTCACGGTGTATACATATTGGGCTGCTAACCCAATAATGAAAGGTCACTGATTCAAATCCATCAGCTACTCGACTGGAGAAAAGTGGTATGAAAAGTTCCTCTCACAGAGACTGGATGGCCTTGGAAACTTGCTGCAGGGTTGATGTGCGACAGAATGGACCAGATGCAGTGGATCTGATATTTTTGTAGGAACAGATATTGTGGAATGTTTCCTAAGTGGCATTTACATTGGGCCTTCTGCAGGGATTGGCAAACTATGGCCTGTGGGCCAAATACGGCCCCCTGATGGTGTTTGTTTATAAGGTTTTATTAGGACATACAATAGTCATTCATCTGTGTATTGTCCATAGCTGATTAGCTCTACAATGACAGAGTTAAGTAGTGGAGTTGGCGAAGACTCCGCAGATGAGAAAGACAAGTCAACACCCAGATCATGGGCCATTCTGGTCCAGATGAATCATTTCTCCTTCTAAAATGAAAAGAATCTAATGTCAGCAACCTACCCCCAAGTGATAGGCAATGGTTCCATGAGGGGCTCATCATGAATCTCTATTGCTGATGGGTTGGTTAATTTTTATTTTATATTGGTTTGCTTACAAAGCTCATATACACCCTGTTTTACATTATCCTTCATTCACACTGTGCTTCATACAATCATTCCCATTCATTGTTTTATATAATTAAGCACCATTGAACTATGCCCACCATTACCCTGTCTTTCCAGATCCCTGCTGGATCTTTCCCATTCCCTTTACCCTGCTCCCCCACACCAAATTGTGTAACTCTGTGATTTTCCCCCCTGCCCACCTTCACCCCTCTGTTTACACTTCTTCCTTCCTTAGACCTTCATATATGTTTTGCTCAATATCTATTTCTACAATAATGGTCTTATGCAGTATTTGTCCTTATTGGATTGACTTAGTTCGCTTATAGCATAATGGTTTCCAATCCCTCCCAAGTTAAGTAGTAATTTTCTAGATCACTCTTCCTGTGTGCTGTGTAGTATTCCATTGTGTGAATATATCATAATTGCTCAATTCATTCAATTATGGGTAGACATTTGGGCTGTTTCCATGTTCTTACTATGGTGAATAATGCTGCTTTGAACATTGATGTGCAAGTCTCCATTTTTATCTCACCTTTAAGTTTCTCAGGGTATATTCCTAGCAGTGTAATAGCTGGGTCATATGGAATTTCTATGCTCAGCTTTTTGAGAAAACACTAAACTGCCTTCTGGAGTGGTTGTACTATTTTACAATTCCCCAACAGTGTATAAGATTTCCTATCTCTCCACATCCTCTCCAACATTTATTACTTGCTGTCCTGTTACACTTTACCACTGCTGCTGGGATGAGATGGTATTTCATTGTGGTTTTGATTTGCATCTCTCTTATTGCCAGTAATTTTGAGCATTTCTTCATGCGTCTGTTGGGCACCCAAATATCTTCTTCTGTTAAAGGTCTTTCCATGTCTTCTGTCCATTTTGTAAATAGGTTATCAGTCTTTTTCTTGTGGAGGTCCTGTAGGATTCTGTAAACTTGTGTTATGAGAGCCTGGTCTGAGAGGTATTGCCAAATGCTTGGTTTTTGGGTTGTTTTTTTTTTCTTTTCCCCTGATTTTCTTTTCACTCTGTTGGAAGATGTTTTTGATGTGCACAGAGATTTAGGGCTTGACTTCTTGAGCTCTTGAGCCTGCTGAAGAGGGTACGGTTGAGGACCATGGGGAGAGAGAGTCTAGCAGCTGATGCTCATCCGGAGGGAGTGTGACTAGACCATGGGCTCTGAAACCTCGTTCCCTGGAAAATCTGGCTCAGTCACACAGCAGCTGTGTGGCCTAGACCAAGGTACTTAAGCTTTCTACATTTCTGTTTCCTCCACTCTAAAATGGGATTTATTAAGAGAACATCATGCTTGGAAAGATAGAGGGTCAGAGTAAGAGGTCAGCGTAAGAGAGGAAGACCCTCAACAAGATGGATTTACAGAGTCTGTAACAATGGTCTCGAGTATATCAGCGATGAGGAGGATGTGTGGGACAGGGCAGGGTTCAGATCTGTTGTTCACAGGTTCGCTACGCGCTGTAGTTTACTCGATGGTAAACCACCACCACGACCACAACAAAATGGAATAATAACCCGTCTTACTGAGTTGCCGAATCCCCAACACTAGAGAGCTCAGAACAGTGTCCACTAGGGCACCTTAAACATATTAGCAAGCATCTGAGTTGCCAGAGGCTCGAGGAAGAAAGATCCAGGAAGAGAAGTGATAGGACCAGCACAGGCGTACATTCCTGGCTTTCTGCCACTTGGAGGATGAAAGGACAGTGAGTTAATCTTAGTTTCTTTTGATCCCTTGTTCATGGTTGATTCCCATTCCCAATCCCAGGGTTCTGCACAGTAAGGCAGCTGACATATAGCCCAGGCTCAAGGATGGGCTTAAAAGCCACTGATGCTTGGCGTGCAAGCTTTCGCTGAGCCATGACTGTTAAGTCGGCTCTCTGGCAGGAACTGTGGGTCAGATTCCTCTGATGCTGGCCAAACTCCAGGAATTCCTCCAGAAGCTGCCAGCACTCCATTCATGTCCATTGATGATGGTGTGGCCAGAAAGAGCGCACTCCTAGTGCGCCCCTAGTGGCCGGAAAGAATGCACTCAATAAAGCACGAATCAATGCCTTGTCCAGGGGCACCAGGGGGATGATTCCAGAACTAGCCTTTAAGCAAATACCCAAGTTTTCTTCTCATTTGATGTAAAAGGAAAGAACTACATAGTCAGCTTGTCCACAGTCATTCTCATCCAGGATGGCAGACCAAGGAGTGCCGTTGTACTGCTTTTCTTCCTCCAAGTTTCGTGGACATTATATAAAATTTATATGACTGCAACAATGAAATGGAACAACAATGGAAATCCAAAGTTTCTATAAACTTCCTTTAAAAGTTCAATTAAAAAACCTTATATGACATAGAATAAAGCTTGGCTAGTGCTGAAACTGAGGAGGACCTGAAGCACTTGCTGCAGAAGGTCAAGGACTGCAGCCTTCAATATGGATTGAGGCTCAACATCAAGAAAACCAAAATTCTCACCACTGGGCCAATTGGCAGCATCATGATAGATGGTGAAGAGATTGAGATTGTTAACAGCGTTAGTTTTCTTGGCCCCACAATCAACATCCTTGGTACCAGCATACAGGAAAGTAAAAGACAAATAGCATAGGGAAAATCTAATGTCAGGAATCTCTCCAGAGTTCTGAAGAGCAACAATGTCAAACCGGAGACTGTTATAAGTTGGAGTTGAGTTGGTAGCATCCAACAGCAAAAAGCCCTGGTGTCTTAGTGATAATGAGTCGCGCTGCCAACACAAAGGGATGTGGTTCAAATCCCCCAGCTGCTCCACAGGAGGAAGCTGGGCATTCTCCTCCCAGGTGGTTCATTGCCTCTGAAAACCTGCTGGAGGGTCAGCTCTGAGTCGGTTCCAGCCAAATGACACATAACAACAACAACAATAGCAACAATAACCAAATAGCCAAAAAGAATGGGCTTCGGAGGAGGGAAACCTCCTTCTCTGTGGAGCCTGGGAGAAATGCCAGTATCTCAGTGTGGGGAGAGAAACCAGGAGAGAGGTCATGAAAGAAAAGGCCCAGGGCCCGGGAAGGGGTTCCCCTCTCCCTCCCTCCAGACCTGTCTTTGCAAGGGCTGCACGATTGGTCCTTAGGCCAAAATGAGAACTAACCTCAAATTCACAGAGTTTGGGCATGTTGTTATTGTTGTATATCATCGACTTGGAACCAACCCGTACCTGACCCTCCAGCAAGTTTTAGAGGCAGTAATACACGGGAGGAGACTGGCCATCCTTCTCTCATAGAGCACCTTCATGGATTTGAATCATGTACCTTTGCTTTGGTAGATAACCAGAACTCCCTAGGCATGTTGCTAGAAGGGGCTCTTCCTTGGAAAAGAGCATTGTATTTGGAAAGGTGGAAGGTCAGTGTAAGAGAGGAAGACCCTCAATGAGACGGACAGACCTAGTGACTACAGCAACGGGCTCAAGTGTATCAGAGACGATGAGGATGGCACAGCATAGGACAGGGTTCAGCTCTGTTATTCATAGAGTTGCTAGGAGTCATCCTCGATGGAACCCAACAACAACAATAACAGCCTCAAACTAAAATGAGCCATCTGCCTGAGGACCTTTGGGACATGGAGGGTTGCCCGGGGCCACAATCCACTCAGAAGCAATGGCAGCCCCTGGTGCTGCAAGCTGTACTAACCTAAAGGATAGTGGTTCAAGGCCTTCCAGTGATGCTGAGAGAAAGGCCTGGCAATCTGCCTCCCTGAAGATTTGGAAATCAAGACCGAATCCCATGAAGCCAATTCAACCCCCAGCACAGGGTAGTGCGACCCTATGGAGTTTGCAAGGACGGAAGCTTTAGGGGAACAGACTGCCACCTCATGCTCTCACGGAGCAGCTGGTAGATTCAAACTGCTGACCTTTTGATTAGTAGAGTATGGAAGCATGGTGCCACCAGACTCTCTGCCATAAAGAAAGGAGACTGAAGACCGTGTTGTTGTTGTTACTGTACCGTTGAGTTGGGACTGACTCACAGCTGACACTGCAGTCGGTTTTCAGAGGCTGTAAATCATATGAGAGAAGACTGGCCAACTATCAGCTGGTGGGTTTGAATCATCTGCCTTTGGGTTGGCAGTGCAACCCCTTCCCCACTAGGCCACCAGAGCTCCTTTGCAGCAGCAATGTTGTTGTTAGGTGCCATCAAGGCATGTATGACTCATAGTGACCCTGTTAACAACAGATCTGAACCCTGTCTTATCCTGTGCCATCCTCACAACCTCGACACACTCAAGCTCGTGGCTGCGGTCACTTTGTCAGGCCACCTGGTTGAGGATTTTCCTCTCTTTTGCTGCCCCTACACCTTTTCAAGCGTGTTGTCCCTCTCCAACCACATGCCCAAAGGATGTGAGCTGAAGCTTCGTCATCTTTGCCTCTGAAGATCTCTCTGCGTACACCTTCTCCAAGACGAATCTGCTTGTTACTTTAGCAGTCCATAGGATCTTCAGCACTCTTTCCTAACAGCACAGTTCAAAGGCAGCAATTCTTCTTCTGCCATCCATTGTCCAGTTCTCAGATGCATAACAAGAGGCTGAAAATGGCCTGAATCAGGCCATCTTAGTCCTCAAACTGACATCATTGCTCCTCAATAATTTGGAGAGGTCCCTGACTACAGACTGTCCCAGTGCAATACATCTCCTGATCTCCTGCCTCCTGGTACCAGATGTATTGATTGTGGATCCAAGTAAGATGAAGTCATTGACAGTCTCCATCCTTTCTCTCTCTGTCATAATACAGCACCAGTAGGGGCAGAAAAATTAGGAATCCCTGATGCTGTGAGGGCCCTCATCATACCCCCTCCCCTCTTAAACTAACGCACTGTATGGTTCTTTTATCTGTGCAGTGGGCAAATGAAAAGATAAACCAAACTGCAGAGGAAATATTTAACCCAAGAGAGCCGGTGCATTCTCAGCACGTGAGCCATTTGCATAACATAATCATCTCCTAATTACACAGAGTTCTTCTCTGGCTATAAAAATGGCTCCCTTAAGTCCATTTTTGGAAAGTGTTTAGTAGAAGATATTTTAATGTAATGAAATATAATTAAGAGTTTCCATTAATTTAGACTCACTTTACCCAATTGCATGCCCTCACTCAACCAACTGAACCATACTTTGCTGGATAATTTTGAAAAACTTGGCAGCCCTAAGTCCTTATAATAGATTTTGAATTCTTGGGATATAAACATACATTATTATAATAAATTATCTTATTATAATAAGAATTGAGTGCCTCTGTGATTTCACACATCTTTCCATTTCCCTAATGTTTCTTGTGATAACCGCAACAATAATTTTAACAGCAAGGATGATAAGAAAAATAATAATGTCATTGATTACTTATTGAGTCCTAGGTACTGTGCAAGGGAGCTCTGGTGCCCTACTGATAAGAAGTTGCCCTGCAATCACAAAGCATACAGTTCGACTCCACCAGCTGCTCCATGGGAGAAGGATGGGCAATCTGCCTCTGAAAACCCGTTGGAGGGCCAGCTATGGGTTGGTTCTGAGTCAACAGTACATAACAACAGGCATGGTGTGCATGCTTTCCCCTGCTTACCTCATTTAGACCATTGGGCCCATTTTACAGGTGTCAGTTTAAAGACTAAGGTGCTCTTGACCCGAACTGTGCTATTTTCAGTGGCTTTGTGTGCATGGGAAAATTGGACAAGAAATAAAAGAGACGGAAGAAGAATTGATGCCTTTGAACTGTGGTGTTGGTGAAAAGTACTGCCTATCCCACAGCTTGCCATGAGTCCAAACAAATCTGTCTTGGAGGAAGGGCATCTCAGAGGCGAAGAGGGTGACACTTCATTTCACGCTCTTTGGGGATATTGTCAGGAGATGCCAGTCCTCCAAAAAAGAAATCATGCTGGGGAAAGTGAAGGATCAGAGCAGGGAAGGAAGACCCTTAGTGAGATGGACTGACGAGGTGGCTGTGACCATGGCCTTGGACGTGGCAGGGATTGTGAGGAGGGTGCGGAGAGGTCAAGGTTTCAAGCTATTGTTCATCGAGTTAATATGAGTCACAGTGGACCGGATGACACCCAACAAGAACGACATATGAGAAAAACGAATCTTGAAGCGAGCCACTTAAGCAAATCACTCATAAGCGACTTGCATAAGGACAAAGGGCTGTTAAGTGCTGTGTGATGTTACTTGCTGTTTAGTTGATTAAAATTCATGTACAGAATAGACCTGAAATAGGGTTTTCAAGGCTGTCATCTGAGGCACCTCTGAGGTGTTTGGACTTCCAGCCGTTCAGCTGGCTTAATGTGTGCACTGCCCAGGGATGCCTACAGCGGTGCAGGGTTACTTACTGCTCAATGGACTCCATAAAAAACCCTCTCCTCATTGTCACAGCAGCAGAACCGACTCGTGGTTGATCTTCCAAATCACATGGGGAAGATTGCCCCTCTTGGAGCCACTGGTGAATTCAAACTGGCAGAGGGGTGAGCTCTTTGGGTTGTTGTTGTTGTTGCTGTTATGTGCTGTGGAGTTGCTTGTGACCCGCAGGAGCTCTGAAGCCTGCCTCTGATTGACACCCTATGCCCGTTGCCCCAGTGACTGTATCAATCCATCTCATCCGGGGTCTTCTTCTCCTGAGCTGTCCCTCCACCCTTCCAAGCATGATGCCCTTCTCCAAGGATCGGTCCCTCCTGGCCACGTGCCCAAAGTATGTAAGACAGATCTTCACAATCCCAGCCTCCAAGGAGAGACTTGGTTTCACCCTCTCCAAGACAGACCTATTTGCTTTCTTGGTGGTCCATGGTATGTTCAAGACTCTTCTCCAGCACCACAACTCAAAGGCATCAAGTCTTCTTCTGTCATCCTTAGTCACTGTCCAGCTCTCAGATGCATAGCAAGTAATCATGAAGACCAAGGTTGGTCTTTTGTTAGCAGTGCAATTCCCCATGGATTGTACCACCAGAGCTCCTGAAAAATACAACCATTTCTTAGTATCACTTAAGGCTCTGGTGGCCTAGAGGCAAGAGACTGCACTGCAATTCCATTGCTTTCCCTCACAATCCTACAGTTTAGTGTTTTATTGCTTCCTGTGTTCACTGCAGAGCTCACTCAGGTGTCTTGAGTCAGCTGATGCCGCGGCTGGCGGCTGGCGGCTGGAGGTCAGACGCGGCCTCAGCTGACTCCTCTCTGCCCCACATGCCCCGTAGCCTCCAGCAGGCTAGCTGGGGCTTCCTCACAGGGTGATGGGCAGTGCTCCCAGAGAGCAACCAGAAACTGCATGACGTTGACCCTGGTCCATCAATTCTGCTACATTCTCTTGGTTAAAACAAGTCACAGAGCCATTTCAGATTCAAGGGGTGGAAGCAGACCGTTGATGAGGAAAGCTGCAAAATGTTGCAAGAGAGCACAGGTACAGGGATAGAGAGGAGAACTTGGGGCTATGTTTGCAAACCAGTGGACCAAAATGAAAAAGAAAAGAAAAGTGAGTTGAATTCAGGTCAGTCTGCACCCAAGTTCTCAGCTATGTGGAACAAGTGTTGCTGAAAGTGTTCTGAGCACATTGATTCATAAACCAGTTGCCATGGAGACGAATTCAACTCATGATGACCCCGTGTGTGTCAGAGTAGAGCTGAGCTCCACAGAGGTTTCAGTAGCTTTTGGTTTGGGAAGTAACTCACCAGGCCTTTCTTCCGAAGGATTTGTGGATGACCTTGAGCCCCCAGCCTTCTGACTGAGCTCGTTAACCGTCTATCCCACCCGGGGGCGCCATGAAAGCTCACTGCCATCAGGTGGACGCGGACTCTCACAGATGCTCCGCTGGGTTTCCGAGGCTGTAAACCACTATAGGAGCCTCTGGTGGATTTGAACCTCTGGAGATGAGGAGTGTCTGTGTCAGCAGTGGCACAGTACACAATGTTCCACCAGAGCTCCTAGAGGCCCTGGGAAGGGAGGAAGTTAGATTTGTCGTGGGGAGAAACACAGCCACAATCATCCATAAGTGGAGATGTGAGGCTTCGGCTTGTGTATTTGAATGTGTTCTCAGGAAGGGCCGGTCCCTGGAGAAGGCCGCCCGCTTGACGTATCCTCATTACCATCATCTCTTTGCCAGCTCACAGCTGCCTGCCCCACCCCCGAGTAGATTTCTGAGGCTGTAAATTGCATGAGAGGAAATAGCCCTCCTTCTCTGAAGGAGTCATTGGTGTGCCCGATGCCAGGAAGGCACCGCCACCTTTGGGTTGACAACACAACTCCCCACAGACTACCCCCTCTCCCCGAGAGCTTCCTTGGTATAAAGCAGAGGGTGGGCAAAAAAAGGGGGGCCCCAGAACAAGGTACACTGACACAGTGGCTACAACAATGGACTCAAAGAAATGGTTGTGGGGATGGCCCAGGCCCGGGCAGTGTTTCCTCTTGTTGTCAGGGACAACAATCTCAGACAGGAGACTAGGATGTGCTTGATCCAAGCCATGGTCTTCGCAATTGCTTGCTATGCGTCAGGGAGCCGGACAGTCACTAAGGACGATAGAACAATCATCAATGCCTTGGAGCTGTGGTGCTGGAGAAGAGTGTTGAATATACCACGGACTGCCAAGAGAACAAACAGGTCTGTCCTGGACAGGGGGAAAACAAGGAGTTTGAAGCTCCATCTCACATACGTTGGGCATGTGGCCAGGACGGACCAGTCTTTGGAGGGACATCATGCTTGGAAAGTGAAGGGACAGAGTAGGAGAGGAAGACCCAGGATGAGATGGATTGTCTCAGTGCCTGAAGAAGTGGGATTGGGTCTGTCAGAGACAATGAGATTGGTTCAGAATAGGGTAGGTTTCCGAGCTAATGTACTTAGGGTCGCTATGAGTCACAAGCAATTCAATGGCATGCAACAACAACGACAGGGTCTCTAAGGTAAGCTCAACACCAACAGCACATTACAGTGCCCACTGAGGCCCTCGTACTTATTTGGTGATGGTTCTAGGAATCTAAGCTTGTGCCTCTGAGCAGTTCAGTTCCCTTTAAGACAGGAAAGAGGAAGCACCTTTGGACTGGTGTGTAATTAGATGGCTTCCTGTTGTTATGTCCTGTCAAGTCTGCTTTGACTCATAGTGACTTTATGAACTTTGACCCCCCTGCACCATCCTCACCACCTCTGAGATGCTCAAGCCCGTTCACTGTGTCAATCCATCTTGTTGGGGGACAGGATGTTCCCCTCTTTCTCTGACTTGCTCAACATGGTGCCTTTCTCCGAGGACTGGCCTCTCCTAACAGCATGCGTCAGGTGTGAGATAGTGTCACTATCCTTGCCTCTAAGGAACAGCCTCACTGCACTTTCTTCAAGACAGATGTGCCTGTTCGTTTGATAGTCCATTCAATATTTTTATCCAGTACCACAATTCAAAGGGAGCGCTGGTGGTCTAGTGGCAAGAAGCTGTGCTACAATTCCAAAGGAAAGTGGTTCGAGACCACCAGTTGCTCTGCAGGAGAAAGATGGGCAATATCCTCCCTTGTAATTAACTGCCTCTGACAACCCGCAGGAGGGTCAGCTATTGGTTGCTTCTGACTTTATGGTACACAACAACAACCACAATTGAAAGGTATAGATTTTTCTTCTATCATCCTTACTCACTGTCCAAATTTCAGATGCTTAGGAAACAATTGAAAAATTATGGCTTGGATCAGATATATCGTTGTCTTTCAACTGACTCTGTTGCTCGTTAGCAAGTTCTAAAGAGATTTCCTCAATGCAAAATATCTGTTGATTTCTTGACCACTGTTACCATGGGTTCTGATTATGGATCTAAGTAAAATTAAATCATTAACAACTTCAGTCTTTTCTCTATCTAGGTCTATAGTCTTCAATATGGATTGAAGCTCAACATCAAGCAGATAAAGATTCTTACCACTGGGCCCATTGGATGGAGAAGAGATTGAGGTTGTTAACAGTTACAGCTTGCTCAGCTCCACAAAATCAACACTCTTGACACCAGCACTCAGACAATCAAAAGACAAATTACACTGGGAAAAATCTGCTGTCAGGGACCTCTCCAAAGTACTGAGAAGCAACAATGTCAGTCTAGAGACTAAGGTGCGCCTAATCCAGGCCATGATCTTTGCAATTACGTGCTATGCATCAGAGAGCTGGACAATGACTAAGGATGAAAGAATTATTGATGCCTTTGAGTTGTGGTGCTGGGGAAGAGTATTAAACATACCATGGACTGTCAAGATAACAAATAGGTCTGTCTTGGAGAGGGTGAAACCAAGTTTCTCCTTGGAGGCTAGAATTTTGAAGCTCTGTCTCACATACTTTGGACACGTGGCCAGGAGGGACCGATCACTGGAGAAGGGCATCATGCTTGGAAGGGTGGAGGGATAGCAGCAGAGGAAGACCCTGGATGAGATGGATTGATACAGTAACTGGGACAACGGGGTTCGGTGTGTCAGAGTCATTGAGACTGGCTCAAGACATGGCAGGCTTTAGGGTTGCTGAATATAGGGTTGCTATGAGTTGCACATAACAGCAATAGCAATTATAATGTTGCCTATTGGTCCAGTGGTGAAGATTTTTATTTTCTTGATGTTGAGATATAATAAATACTGAAGGTTGTTGTCTTGGATCTTCTGCAGCAAGTGATTCACATCCTCTTTACTTTCAGCCAGCAAAGTTGTGTCATCTGTATAATGCAGGTTGTTGATGAATCTTCTTCTAATCCTGATGCCAATGTTCTTCTTCATATGGTCCAGCTTCTTGAATTATTTTGTTATTGTTGTTGTTATGTGCCATTGAGTCACTTGCGACTCATAGCGACCCTGTGTACAAGAGCCTTAAGTGCCACTCTATCCTGTGCCAACCTCGCCGTCTCAAACACACTCATTCCCACCATTCCACTCACAGAATCGATCCATCTCATTGAGTGTCTTCCTGTCCTGCACTGTCCCTCCACTTTCCCAAACATGACGTCCCTCTCAAAGGACCAGTCCCTCCTTGCAACATGCCCAAAGTATGTCAGATGAAGCTTCAGAATCCCTGACTCCAAGGAGCATTCCAGCTTCACCCTCACCAGGACAAACCTGTTTATTCTCCTAGCAGTCCATGGTATATTCAACACTCTTCTCCAGCACCACAGCTCAAAGGCATCAATTCTCTTTTTATCATCCCTATTCATTGTCCAACTCTCCAACACATAGCATGTAATTGCAAAGACTATAGCCTGGATCAGGCACACCTTAGTCTCCGGCTTTATGTCATTGCTCTTCAGTACTCTTGAGAGGTCCCTCACAACTGACTTTCCCAGTGCAATTCGTCACCTGATTTCCTGGCTGCTGTTACCAAGAGTGTTGACTGTGGAACCAAGTAAACCAAAACTGTTAACTATCTCAATCTCTTCACCATCCATACTGATGTTGCCAATTGGCCCAGTGGTGAGAATCTTTGTTTTCTTGATGTTGACGTTAAAAATGACTGGTTTTGTCATTATATACAATATATCTGTGTTCTGAAAGTTTGTTGTTGTTGTTATTATGTGCCGTCAAGTCACCTTTGATTCATAGCAACCCTATACACAGTAGCTCTGAACTCTTCCCTGCCCTGAGCCAGTCTCACTGTCTCTGACACACCTAACCCATTATCCCTGTTACTGTGTCAATCCATCTCATCCAAGGTCTTTCCCTCCTGCTCAGTCCCATCCTTCCAAGCATTGGTCCCTCCTGACAACATGCCTGAAGAATGTGAAACAGAGCTTCAAAATCCTTCCCTCTAAGGAGCAACTTGAGTTTGACCCTCTGTAAGACAAACCTGTTTGTTCTTTTGGCAGTCCATGGAATATTAAACATTCTCCTGCAGCACCACAACTCAAAGACATCGATTCTTCTATCAACCTTAGTCATTGTCCAGCTCTCTGATGCAAAGACTATAGCACACCTTAGTCTCCAAGCTGACATTATTGCTCTTTAGCACTATGGAGAATTCCCTGACAGTGGCTTTTCCCAATACAATTAATCTTTTTATTTCCTGAGTACTGGTGCCAAGAGTGTTGTTGATTGTGGAGCCAGAAAGCTGTAATTATTAACAACCTCAATCTCCTTTCCACCTATCATGGTGCTGCCAATTGATTCAGTGGTGAGAATCTTTGTCTTCTTGAAGTTGAGCTTCAATCCATATTGAAGACTACAGTCCTTGACCTTCTGCAGCAAATGCTTCAGGCTCTCCTCATTTTCAGCCAGCAAGTTTGTTTCATCTGCGTAACGCAGGCTGTAAATAAGTGCGCGCACGTGTGTGTGTGTGTGTGTGTGTGTGTGTGTGTGTGTGTGTGTGTGTGTAGATGACCATTACCTCTAATTACATCACAAAAGCTCCCAAGATGCACGTTGACTGGGGACAGTTTTTTTTCTTTCCAGCAGAGGGTGCAGTGTACTTTGGTTTTGCAAAACGCTCAACTGGAAGCCTGTTATTTGGCAACCACTTACGTTTTAGCTGCTCTTATAGATTCAATACCCCAAGCAGCAGCTGCTCACTTGCTGTGCCCAGAAACCTCCTTCACAAAACGCTTCCAATTGGTGTGTGGAGTGAGCGTGCTGACAGATCTGTCCTTGACCTTGCCAGTCCCTCCAAAGATGGAGCAGAAATGCCAAATGGAGATTACAGGCCATTTCTTTGCAAACATGTGCTCCAGATTCCAGATCTCTAATTGCCAAGCCCTGTCACTGCAATTCTTTGCTGAGGAAATTTATTTACACCAGCATCAGCTGCCTCTTGGCATTGCTAATTTCGTTGCTCATTCTTCTAGTCCTCAGCACTGATTGTAATAATCACAATGCTTTGGGTGAGAGTCAAGCAGCTCATTTTCATAATGAACTGCAAATAGATGGCTGAATGTTAGGGAGAGGGGAGGCAAGCAGCAGGGCAGTTACAGGAAAAGATGCTGAGCCTCGGTGGCAAACTGTGATGCACCGGCTGCTAACCAAAGGTCGGTGGTTCGAATCCACCAGCTGCTCCACGGGAGAAGATGGATAATCTCTTCCCTTGATTTATAGCCTTGAAAATCTGATGAAGAACGACTTGGCAGTGGCGTGCTTGGGTTAAGTGGCGTGGGTTACAAAAGCAAGAGACGGATAAACACTGTTTGCTATTGAATTGGTCCCAACTTCTGGTCGCCCCCCCTTGTCAGTGTAACTGAGCTCCTTCGAGTTCTCAGGGACTGATTTTTTTTCTAACACATTGCCAGGCATTTTTCTGAGGCACTTCTGGAGGACGCAAACTTTCAAATTGTCATTTAGTGAGTGAGCACGTTAACCGTTCACACCACCCCGGAACTCTGAAGCCTAATAACAATTTATTTACTTTAATCAACCGTTTCTTTTGTTGTTGTGTACCATCAAGTGGGAACCAATTTACAGCTGATCTTCCACCAGGTTTTCAAAGGAGGAGGTTGTCCATCTTTCTGGTGGAGACGCTGGTGGATTTGAACCACATCCCTTTGGGTTGCTAGCGCAAGTCCTTACCAATAAGCCACCAGATCCCCTCTTAAATAAAGGGAGAATGAAGGGTAGACGAGCCACAGTAAGAACGTGCAACTATTAAAATAATGTGGTAGTTCTATGCATATTCATACACAAAGATTTCCAGATGGTCTTATTGGAAGGAGGGCCTGTGAAAAAGAGTCAACAGCAACTAGTGCTAGTTTGCTCTGAGAGACTGTGGCAAGTGTCTGACCCAAGAGACAAAAGCCAGGCTTTTGTTGAGGGCTGTGGGTGGGAAGTCCCTTTGGCACCTCCAGCAATCAAGCCTTGGTGGCCAGAGGAAATTCTCAGGCAAAGAGCTCCAGGTTCAAGGCGCTGGAAGTTGGGCTGGTGTGTTAGTTGTGGTTAATTAGATGCCATCAAGTTGACCGCAGCTCTTTGGGATCCTATGAACAACAGACCAGGATCTTGCCCTATCCTCACTATCTCTGATCTGCTCAAGCCCATTGCGACAGTCACAGTGTCAATCCGTCTTGTGGAGGGTCTTTCTTTCTCTCTCTGACCCCCACCTTTCCAAGCATGCTGTCTTTCTCAAGGACTGGCCCCTCTTGACACCATGATTGAAGCATGTAAGGCAGAGTTTCACTCTCCGCGCCTCTGAGGGGCACTTCCTCCAAGACAGACTTCTTTGTTCTTTGGCAATCCATAAGGTAGTCAGTGTTCTTCTCCAAAACCACAATTCAAGGGCATCATTCCTTCTTCTGTCATCCTTATTCATTGTCCAACTTTCAGATACATAGGAAAGTTCTGCAGTGCTGCTATACCAGATGCCACAGTGAATGGTTTTAACAAGCATAAATGTATTCCCTTCCAGTTCAGGATGCCACGTCTAGGGGAAGGTGCTCCTTCTCTGTTGGTTCTGGAGGAAGGTTCTTGTTTCCTTCAACATCTGTAGACTGTGTTCCTTGGAGATCTCTATGCACCTTGATCTTTCCTGGTTTTAAGGAGCTTTTTTGTACAGGGGCTCGGATCCAAAAGGATGCACTCCACTCCTGGCGATTCTTTCTCAGTGTTGCTCAGGTGTTTCCCCATTACCTCACTCTCCTCCCCTTTTATTTAACAAGCCATACACAAGGACAACTTTCCTCAATGTGGTGGGATTAGGGAGTGTTGCATTCCATCCTTAATCCTTTCACTGGAGCCACAGGAGAGGTGCAGCCTTTGGGCTTGCAGTGCCAGAGCTTCCTACGCTCTGGATACTTCCACGACAAACACTTACATTATTTACTAGTGCCTGTTAAGGGAACATTAATAAAAACTGGAGTGATTACAACCTCAGAGGGGAAGTCTGTCGGTCACCAATGAGCAGAGTATCAAGGTCACTGTTGCCAGCAATGGGAGGTTGGCCTTAGATACCCTCAAAGAGTTCACCATCATTTCTGTGACATTCCTGCCAAAATGGGCCAAGCTTGGGGACAAGGAGTCACGAGCTGGATCCCAAGTGAAGGATGAGCTAGAGAATGAAAGGCCTAAATTCACTGAGGTTATTAAGGATGTGAGAGAGCAAAGGCCTAGGGAACTTTAGATTTACATTTCTTCAATCACTCCATTTCCTGTTAGATTTACTGTAATGTGCATGGACTCCATGACAGCATTTATCAAACATGAGGCGCATTGGAGGAGTCAGTGAAAAATGCAAGTTCGAGGGCTCCAGGCTCATAGTCTGCCTGGGGTCTGGGGCCCTGCATAATTGATCATCATCCCAGGAACTTCTGCCATCTGTATTGTAAGTGGTCCATGAACCACACGTGGGGGGACACTGGTGTGGAGATCTCGGAAATGTAGTCTTTTCTCAGCCAGCCCTGCCCTTACGGCCCCTTCTCTCTGTTTCCCCAGGGTGACCCTGTATGCGGAGTTCCTGCCCATGAAAGCCAGAGCAAAGTGCATATTGCTGATCGAGGTAAGAGGGAGAGGCCTGGGTCTCTAGATAATTCCCAGACTCTGGCTGGAGAGTCTCAAGTGCAAGAAGGTTTTCAGGAAAAAGGAGAAAGGAGTTCAGGAAAATAGAACAGATTCTGTGTGCAAAGACTTCAACGAATCGGGTATATTGATTCTGACACTTACACTTTACAAGATGAACTCAATTAGCAAAGACATTCAATCTATCATCTCCCCTTTCACCCTTGTGGCAGGTGTGTGGCATGCCCCTCTTGAACTGGAAATGGCTTTTTAGCTGATATTCAATGCTGAATGGTGTGGAGGAGTGGATCAAACGCCAACCCTTGCCAACATCATTGTTCTTCACCCCTGTTTTAACCCAGAATGGCCTCTGTGTGAGAGCTCTGTTCTGGGCCATTTCCATGGCCCATGTTGTTCCTACTTCCCAAAGGGATGACCCTGAGCTCAGGTGCAATGAATGCACAACGATCTGGAATGCTGCCCAGCCCTGCACTATCCCCACCATCAGTAGGGTTGGGCCACAGTGGTGCTAGGATTTTCTTGGGTTGATTTTGAGAAGTCAGTCACCAGGCCTTTCCTCCTCGTCTGATTCAGCATCATAGCAATGCACGTACTTCCACTGATAGATTCTGAAGGAAGGTGAACATCCCACCACGGAGCCATCACTGTCTCGCTATGGCCTGTAGGCCTGCCTTCAGACACTCCCGGTACCTCTCACACTCTCCTTCTGCCAGATTCAAGTGACTCATTTTCCAAGTGTGACCCCCAAAGGGCTCAGAGCAAATACATAGCTCCTTACTGGCCTCTCCACACCCTCACACTGACAGAGTAAAGCTTATTTGGAAAAGCAGAAAGTCTGGGTATAAAAGAGGAAGACCCTACACAGGTTGGAGTGGTGTTATAACTCAAACATAACAGGGATTGTGAAGATGGCAGATTCTCATTCTTTTGTATGTGGTTGTTATGAATCACATCAAATGAAGGGCATCAACTAACAGACAGTGAGTGATGTCCATAGTGAAGAATACTGGTTGCATTCACCATGTGGACCAGTTTACCTCCTCTCTGCATCCACTCACATCCAGTCCACACTGGGATGGACCAGATCATTGTTTTAAATATGGAAATACATCAACACTAGTGAATTATGAACCTTGAGACTGTCTTTGTGACCTGACAGCCTGTTCCTCTGAGGAGCCCTTAGAACTCCCCATGATCCAGCAACAGGAGAGTTAACTCCTGAAAGAACTGACAGTGATGCAGAGACATCCCCCACCCCACCGTGGGCAGCATCCTTCACTGATGGGTCAGGCCCTCGAAGAGCCACATTGCGACTGTCATTCTCAGTTGTCAGTAACAGAAACAAACTTTGTGAAAACTTCATCAAAGAGGATTGTAAGATTTTGTCAAAGGGGATTTAGAGCTGAGGAGGAAGCTGGGGGACTGGCAGATCAAGGTTGTCTAACAAAAGGCCCAGCAGGTGATAGCATTCTAATGACTGAGGATGACTTAATAAAGGGACTATTTATGGAGCCCTGGTGTCCTAGTGGCAAGAAGCTGCACTGCAATCCTGAAAGTGTGTGGTTCAAATCCACCAGATCCTCTGCTGGAGAAGGAAGGGCAATCTCTTCCTGTGCCAGTCGGATCTGATTCCATGGCACACAACACATTAAAAAAAAAAAGGTGCTATTTATTTTTTAAATTTTTATTTTATTATTTGTGTGTGTGTGTGTGT
>NW_006399901.1:5216748-5316507 GCF_000299155.1 Elephantulus edwardii | reverse complement strand
TTTAAATTTTTATTTTATTATTTGTGTGTGTGTGTGTGTACCGTCAAATTAGATCTGACTGGTACAGGAGGAGATTGTCCCTCCTTCCTCGGCAGAGCATCTGGTGGATTCAAACTGTTCACCTCTGGGATTGCAGTGTAGCTTCTTGCCACTAGGCCACCAAAGCTCCCCTCAAAAGGTGCTATTTATAAAGACTAGTGTTGCCATCCTAGGGCTGACTGGGTAAAAACAGTATACACACACACACACACACACACGCACACACACACACGTCACAAACAAAACCTTAAAAGAATTACTAAAAATTCCCTAATAATACCTTTAAAATGTACCCCACAAACCCCCCCCAGATGCTATTTAGTAAATTGTGACCCATGGTGCATCAGAGTGGAAATGTGCTCATAGGCTTTTCCACGACTGATTGTTCGGAAGTAGGTTATGAGCCTTTTCTCCCAAGGTGCCTCTAGATAGTCTTGAACATTCAACCTTTCAGGCAGCAGTTAAACATGCTAAGCATTTGCATCACTCAGGGATTTCCAAAGGGCAAACCAGAAACAACATGGCACCCACTGCGCCTGAGTTGATTCTGACTGATGGTGACCTTCCCTGGGTTCTGAGGTGACAAGTCGTTCAAGGAAGAAATGGTCCTCTTTCTCCCAGAGAGCAGCTCGTGGATTCAAACTGCGGGCCTTTTGGTTAACAGAGAAACACAGAGGGCACTATGCCACCAGAGCTCCTTAAAGGGACAAAAACAAGGAGTAGTTAGCAGCCAGAGAGATTTTATGATGAGGGCTACCTAACAGGTGGCTTAATAGCAAGGAGCTGCCTTCCAACCCAAAGGCACACAGTTCAAATCCACCAGCTGCTCCAAGGTAGAAAACTGGACAGTCTCCCCCCGTGTGATTTATTGCCTCTGGAAACTCACTGGAGGGTCATCTAAGTACCAGCTTGATGGTACCTAACCACCAGCACCACAGCAATCTAACAGAAGCTCTGACCTTCAGCTGAGCGGTACAGGCAGCTCTTGACCACATGCAGGGAGAGAGCTAGGGAAGAAATGCCCGTCTGCCCTCCTTATCTTTCTCCCTCCCATCTAAGGAGGGCACCCTATTATCTGGACCCAAGGAGAAGCCAGAGGTTAAGGGAGCTAACTGATGCCATCAATCAGAGAGGAAAGTGGGGAAAGATCCTGAAGAAACAAATAGAGGTTTTTCAGCTCTTCCAGGAAGAATACTGGGCACTGTCAGTGTAGGAGAAGGACGTCAGCAGACAAAACCCTCACGTACCCTCTGTGACACGGGCCTCATACAGTAGTGGTCATATTCGTCTGAATCAGAGCTACCAGGTTGCACAAAGCCAGTTCACATATGAACATTGCCCTCCAGAGACGAACAACACAGTAGCCATTGGCTTAACCATGCGGACCACAGGAAAAAAAGGTGGCCTTTTCCCTTTCCGATCCCAGTGACTCTACGCCGAAGGGCTCAGATGCCCTTCCTTTCAATAATCTTTTGCATGTTCTTTGTTCACGTGTGCTGACTGTGTGCCCTGCCACTGACCCTCTCCTCTCCATCTGCCAGGTCTTCTGGGCCATCGGGACAGTGTTCGAGGTGATCCTGGCTATATTTGTGATGCCCACCCTCGGCTGGCGTTGGCTGCTCGTCCTCTCGGCTGTCCCGCTCTTCCTTTTTGCTGTGCTGTGTTTTGTAGGTACCTTTAAGAGATCTCAGCCTCTGCTATCGGGCCCTCAACTTCTGTCTTTTGCTCCCACCTACATTCTTATTTCTCTTTTCAGTGATGCCTTTTATGATTCCTTTCTTTTTAAGTTTGGAAATGAGACAAGGAATGTGGCCTGGGGTGGGTGTCCTGTGAACTTAAACTGCTGGGATGTTCTCTAGGAAGACAGCTGGATGGGGAGAGCCTTGATGGTACTGCTGTGTGATCTACACGTCAGGTGACGGTATGTGATGAGTTGAAACTCTTATGTGGCAAACAGATCAATAGGAAATGGCTGAACAAAAGAGAAACATAGAGAAAGCTGAAGGCTGGACTTCAGGTATGATTTGTTCCAGCAGCTCAGTTGATCTCCCCACTCATCTCTGTACAAAACACACCCCTAACAAGATTGCTTCACACACATCATATCATTTGTTCACCACACACATAAAAAGTTTTCTAGCTACCAGGGCTCCACAATAAGCCTTATATGGATGGGTTTTCTTGGTGGTAAATACTACAATGACAATAGGTATAAAAATTCACGAGCCTACCTGTCAGGCTCTGTACTAGGTTCTTTACATGAATTATATGTATTCCTTCAAATCACCATATTATGAATAAGGTGTCCGCCATATTTATTACATTATATTACTATTATGGTATACCAATTGATGCATTTCAACTAACAGATGATGCCCTAAATGTGCTCACCAAGTTATGTCAAGAAATCTGGAGAACAACCACTTGGCCAACTGACTGGAAGAGATCTATATTTGTTCCCATTTCAAAGAAAGGTGATGCAACAGAGTTTGGAAATTATCGAACTGTATCATTAACGTCACGTGCAAGCAAGATTCTGCTCAAGATTATCCAAAAATGACTGGAACAGCACATCAACAGAGAACTACCAGGGTAAGGTTTACAAGGAATCATGGTACTAGGGAGATTGTAACTAATGTTAGATGGATCTTGGCTGAAAGCAAGGAGTATTGGAGGAATGTCTATCTGTGTTTCATTGATTATCCAAAAGTGTTTGACTGTGTGGATCACAACAAACTGTGGCTGACTTTGAGAAGAATGGGAATCCCAGAACACTTGATCATGCTAATGTAAAACCTATACTTGGACCAGGAGGCAGTCGTTAGAACAGAACAAGGAAACACTGCATGGTTCAAAATTGGGAAGGATGTATGCCAGGGATGTGTCATATCTCCATACCTTTTCAGCCTGTATGCAGAACAGATTATCCAGGAGGCTGGGCTCTATGAGGAGAAATGTGGGCTCAAGATTGGTGGAAGACCTATCAACAATCTGCATTATGCAGATGACACAACCCTGCTTGCTGAAACTGAGGACGACCTGAAGCGCTTTCTGCAGAAGATCAAGGACTGCAGCCTACTATATGGATTGAAGTTCAACATCAAGGAAACAAAGATTCTCACCACTGGGCCAATTGGCAGCATCAGCATGGATGATGAAGAGATTGAGATTGTTCACAGCTTTAGTTTGCTTGGCTCCACAATCAACACTCTTGGCACCAGCAGCCAGGAAATTAAAAGACATATTGTGATGGGAAAGTGGAGAGCAATGATGTCACTCTGGAGACTAAGGTGTGCCTGATACAGGCCACAATCTTTGCTATCACTTGCTATGTGTCAGAGAGTTGGACAGTGACTAAAGATGATAGAAGAAGAATTGATGCCTTTGAGCTGGGGTATTGGAGAAGAGTATTGAATATACCATGGACTGCTAAGAAAATGAACATATTCATGCTGGAGAGGTTTAAACCAGGCTACTCCTTGGAGACAAGGATTCTGAAGCTTTGTCTGACATATTTTGGACATGTTGCAAGGAGGGACCAATCCTTGGAGAGGGACATCATGCTTGGGAGGGTGGAGAGACAGCACAGGAGAGGAAGACCCTCTATGAGGTGGTTTGATTAAGTTACTGGGTAATCAGGGTAGGTGTGTCAGAGATAGTGAGATTGACAGAGGATAGAGAAGGGTTTAGGTCTATTGTACATAAGGTCGCTATGGGTCGCAGGTGACTCAATGTCACATAACAACAATAATATGATTTTATATGATATATGCTATGATATGATATAAAAGAATATGGCATCAGGATTGGAGGAAGATTAATCAACAACCTGTGTTAGACAGTTGACATAACATTGCTAGTTGAAAATAAAGATAATTTGAAGTATTCACTGCAGATAAAAAACTACAGCTTTCAATATGGATTACATCCTAACATCAATAAAGCAAAAATCCTCACCACTGGGCCAGTAGACAAACTCATGACAGATGGAGGAAAGACCAAAGTTGACAATGATTTCATCTGACTTGAATCCAGAATCAACACTCTTGGTAACAGCAACCAAGAAATCAAAAGAGAGAGTTCTGGTGGCCTAGTGGCAAGAAGCTGTGCTGCAATCCCAAAGATACTCGGTTCGCTTCGACCAGATGCTCTGCTAGAGAAGGAGGGGAAGTCTCATCAAGTGCCAATCGGATCTGACTCAAGAGTACACAACAAGAAAAAACAAAAGAAAAGAAATCAAGAGATGCATTGCATTGGGAAAATCTGCCAAGGACCTCTCCAAAGTGCTAGAGCAATAACGTCCGTTTCAGAGCTAAGGTGTGCCTGATCCAGGCCATAATCTTCTTGAATACTTGCTATTCAAAAGATGGATAATGAATAAGTATCACAGAAGAAGAACAATGTCTTTGGGTTGTGGTATTGCAGAAGATCACTGACTGTCCATGGATTTCTGAGAACAACAAGTCTCCCTTGGAGAAAGTGTGACCATGGTGCTTTTTAGAGGCAAGGATGGTGAAGAGCTTCATCTCACATACTTTGGGCATGTTATTTATTAGGAGAGACCTGGAGGACATCATGCTTGGAAAAGTCGAGGGTAAGCATAAGAATTCAAAAGACACATTGCATTGGGGGGGGGTGTGGAATCTGCTGTCAGGGACCTCTCCAATGTGCTAAAGAGCAATGATGTTAGTTTAAAAAAGGTATGTCTGATCCAAGCCACAACCTTCTTGAATACTAGTGTGCATTTGATGGATCGACAAGGTGACTGTTAAAAATTGGCTCTAACAGATTTGAGATGGTTAGGATGGCCCAAGTTAGAGCAAGGTTCAGATCTGTTGTCCATAGGGTGGCATGAGTCACAGACAAATCCACGGCACGTAACAACATGGTGAACCACCATCGATTGTTGAGCTGTGGCAGCTTACGTGTTGCTGCAATGCTAAAAGGTATGCTGCTGGTATTTTCAAATACTATAAGGTCACCCAGTGGTGGACAGGCTTCAATAGAGCTTGCAGATTAAGAGAGACTAAGAAGCAGACCTGCCCATCCACTTCTGACATAACTGGCAGTTGGCCACCTTATGAACAACATTGGAACACTGTCTGATACAGTGTCAGAAGCTGAGACACCCCCACAGGTAGGCTGAATTCAACACAGCCGAGGAAGAGCTGCCGCCTCCAGGTGTAGTCTGTTTCAATGATATGGATGGAGTAAAGTGCTCATCCAACAAAGGACCTTTATCTACTGGCATGACACCACTCACAGTGAGGAGAAACAGCTGCAAAGATCCACTAATAATCAGAATATGAAAGGTATAATGTATGGGTCTAGGAAAATAAGAATTATAAACGAAATGAAATAGAATGCATAAAGATCAATATCCTAAGCATTAGTGAGTGGAAATGGACCGTTACTGGCCATTTTTAATCATATGCCTGAAATGACCAATTAGAAAGGAATCATATCATAGTCATTGTCAAAAAGAACGTTCCAGACGCCGTCGCCTCAGCAGTATAGTTGTTTGTTACACTTGGCTCAGCCATGGTCAATCCTGTCGTGTACTTCGACATCACCGCTGATGGCGAACCTTTAGATCGTGTCTCCTACGAGCTGTTTGCAGATAAAGTCCCAAAGACAGCAGAAAACTTCCGTGCTCTGAGTACTGGGGAGAAAGGATTTGGTTACAAGGGTTCCTGCTTTCACAGAATCATTCCTGGGTTTATGTGCCAGGGTGGAGACTGGTGGCAAGTCCATCTATGGGGAGAAGTTTGATGATGAGAACTTCATCCTGAAGCACACAGGTCCTGGCATCCTGTCCATGGCAAATGCTGGACCCAATACAAACGGTTCCCAGTTTTTTATCTGTACTGCTAAGACTGAATGGCAAGCATGTCGTCTTGGGCAAGGTGAAAGAAGGCATGAACATTGTGGAAGCCATGGGGCGCTTCGGGTCCAGGAATGACAAGACCAGCAAGAAGATCACCATTGCTGACTGTGGACAACTATAATTATGATCTGTATTTCATGTTTTCTCTTAATCACCACACCATTCCTTCTATAGCTCCAGAAATCACCTTGCGACCCCCAGTGTGCTTGCAAGTACCTTTTAATCTTTGTGCTCTTGCTATAGTTCTTTGGGTTCCATGCTTTATTTCTCTATAAGGTTAGCAGGATTGCAGACAAATTTATGACTGAAATAAAAACTAGATAACAAAAAAAAGAACGTTCCTTGGAGGGAGAGGAGAGTGAAGCAAATGGGAAAGATCTGATGTGAAAAGCAATGTTTGTGAACTTTGTAAATAAATCATCATCATCATCATCTTCATAAAAGAACATTTCTGACATGCAAAATGTCAGAGCTAGTATCCATGTAAATACAAGGAACACCTATTAACACTGCAGTCACTTAGTTTATGCACCATCCAGTAAAGTCAAGGATGAACAATTACGAAGTTCTACAATTTCTGTAATCTGAAATTGATCAAACGTGTAAAGGATGGCAAGTGAATCATAACTGGTGATTGGAATGCAAAAGTTAGAAATAAAGAAGATGGATCAGTGGTTAGAAAATATGGACTTGTTGATAGAAACAGAGGCAGGGATCACATGAAAGAATTTTATATGACTACGAAATATACCTTGCAAATGGTTTTTTTTCAGTTATTAATTTTTTTATTCAACTATTATATACTTTTTGTGGCTATTAATGTCAATACCCACAATATAATCATACTTTTGTCATTATCTCCCAGTAATTCTGATTTCCATTAATCGTGTTATACCTTACTGTATCTTCCCTTTCTTTGATGATGTTGTAACAACATTCCCCTCATTAGGTATTGCCTTTTTTATATTGACTTATTTTCACTCATTTCTCCACATTTTTTCATTCCTGTTAACATCAAGAATTATTCTATTTGCATGTAATTCTTCCCTTAGATTTTTTAAATTTTATTTTAATAATTTTAATGAATGTTTACAGAGATTTTGGATTTCCATTCATTCATTGTTGCACTTTTCTCCCTGCTCAGCCCTCCCCTCCATCCCCAGTTTGCTCCTCTCTTTGAAAAAGTAAAAGAAAAATTCTTTCTTTGGTATACAATCCCCCCACACCCCTCCCACCGTCCCAGGTAGAACTTCTTTTAAAAACAAAACAAAACAAAACCTGTAAATGGTAACTATACATGTGGACCTCGCCAGATGGCATGGACAGAAGTCAAATCAACTATGTGTGTCAAAAGAGATGGTGGAATAAATAAAAAAAAAGATGGTGGAGAAGGACAATATCATCAGTCAAAACAAGATCAGGGGCCAACTTCACAATAGACTATCGACTACTAATATGCAAGTTCGAATTGAAGCAGAGGAACATGAATACAAGTCTACCAGAGCCAGAATACCATCATGAGTGAGTCTTATCTGAATTTAGACGTCATCTTTAGACTAGATTTGAAGCATTAAACACTAATGACTCAAGACCAAGCAAGATGCAGGATGATATCAAAGATGCCATAAATCATGAGAGCAGTCATTAAAAAGACAGGAAAGAGAATGAACGAAACTCTTTTAACTTTTCTGTAAACTTTCATTAAAATCATAATTAAAATAAAAAGTTTATTTAAAAAAGGAAAGAAAGAAGATACGAAAATGAATAAGATGAGACTTTGAAACTTGCTTTAGAATATGGTGGTGGTGGTGTTGATGGCCATTGAGTCAAGCATGACTCATAGCGACCTGAAGCCTTTCTGTAACTATCGTCGTTTCTCAAAGTTCATAGAGTTTCCAGAGGCATGTTGTTTAGGACGTAGATGCTAAAGCAAATTGTAACATAAGGCAGCTGAGCGGATTTCAAAGGGGCCGCTCAAGAAGACAAAGTATTATCACAAAGGGTACTGGAGTTAGGGGGGGAAAATCAAGCATTTCTCAGGTGGAAGGAACTGAAGAAGAAATTCAAGTCCTGAGTTGCAATACTGAAGGATCGTATGGGCAAAATACTAAATTATACAGGCACTTTTAAGAGAAGAAATTAAAAGGTGCATTGCCATGGGAAAGTCTGCTGTTAGGGACCTCTCCAAAGTACTGAAGAGCAATGGTGTCTCTCTGGGGACTAAGGTGCATCTGATACAGGCCATGGTCTTCGCAATCACTTGTTATGCATCAGAGAGTTGGACAATGGCCAAGGAGGATAGAAGGAGAATTGATGCCTTTGAGCTGTGGTGCTGGAGAAGAATATTGAGAATACCATGGACTGCTGGGAAAACAAACAGATTTGTCCTGGAAAGGGTTAAACCGGATGGCTCCTTGGAGGCAAGGATTCTGAGGCTCCGTCTAACATACTTTGGACATGTTGTGAGGAGAGACCGGTCCTTGGAGAGGGACATCATGCTTGGGAGGGTGGAGGGACAGCACGGGAGGGGAAGGCCCTCTATGAGGTGGATTGATTCAGTGACTGGGATAATCGGAATGGGAGTGTCATGTCAGAGACAGTGCGATTGGCACAGGACAGAGCGGAGTTTAGGGCTGTTGTACATAGGGTCGCTATGAGTGGCAGGTGACTCGACAGCACATAACAACAACCACAAAATTAAGAGAAGATGGAATATGCAAAGTCACTGGACCTAAAAGGAAAGGGTCTAAAGGCATGTGATCAAGGACCAGTGGAAATTCATCTAAGATGCTCTTAAAGTCAGCTTAGTGAAGAAAAAGATTGAAATGGCTTCCTGAGATTTCTGACAATGGTGAAAAGCATCAGACTTCATTTAATCCCACCTTCTTGGAACTCTGAAAGTAGTACCAAGTAATAGTAACAGGGAATAATTAGGGGGCTCTGCGTGCTTAGGGGTAATAAATTGCACTGTGAACACA
The DNA here is from genome assembly GCF_000299155.1 of Elephantulus edwardii. Classification (NCBI taxonomy): domain Eukaryota; kingdom Metazoa; phylum Chordata; class Mammalia; order Macroscelidea; family Macroscelididae; genus Elephantulus; species Elephantulus edwardii. The sequence goes on along the minus strand of NW_006399901.1, from coordinate 5,307,603 downwards.
GAAATAGACAGTTCAAATCCACTAGCTGCTTCATGAGATAAAGATGGTCAGTCTCCTCCCATGCGATTTACTGCCTCTGAAAACCTACTGGAGGGTCAGCTGTGGGTTGGCTCTGACTTGATGGCACCCAACAATAGTGATAACATCAGGGACAAGATTAGCTTCTAACACATGCCAGAGGGAGTTTTAGTGGCCTAGTTGTTAGAAGCTGTGCTACCAACCCAAAGGCACATGGTTCAAATCCACCAGCTGCTCTTTCTGAGACAGATGGGAAATCTCCTCCTGGGGTGATTTACAGCCTCTGAAAACCACTGGAGGATCTGATAGAATTTGGTCCTGGCTTAACAGCACATAACCACTGCCACCAGCCCTGCCACACAATGTGTTACACCCTTTCTTTGGGTTATCACCTTTTATCCTTTAAGCAATACTGAGAGGTAGGATGTGGAGTTACTCTCATTGTATGGAAGAGGGCACAGATGACCAGAGAGGTCAAGTAAATGCTCTAGGTCACACAGCAGTATAACAGATGGACGAGCCAGGCCTCTGGCTCCAGAACCTCCGTCTTAATGACTCCACACACAGACGGAGTTGCCCTCCTTGAGCATCCCGGGTCTCCTGTCCCCCACAGTGGCTGCCAGAGAGTGCGAGGTACGATGTGCTGTCTGGGAACCAGGAAAAGGCCCTCACCACGCTGAAGAGGATAGCGGCAGAAAATGGAGCCCCCATGCCGCTGGGGAAGCTCATCATCTCCAGACAGGTGAGGGCCTACCTGTGGGGATCTGTGTGCTGTGTGTGACATAGCATACATGTGATCATCCCTAGACAGGTGAGGGCCGAGATCACGGCCAACCTGTGAGCGGGCACCTGTGTGCTGTGTGTGGGGTGCCTGTGTGTGACATAGCATACATATGGTCATCCCCAGGTAGGTGAGAGCCGAGACCACAGCCTACTTGTGTGTGGACACATGTGTGCCTGTGAGCGGGCACCTGTGAGCCTGTGTGCGGCATTAGGGTGCACGTGTCCATGAGCACAAACACAATGCATGTGTGCACGTACGGTGGGACACGTGCCTGCGTACACGCATGGAGCTCCCATGTACGTGCATGAGGATGTGCAGAGGGTGCATATCCATAGCCTAGGGTTAACGTGTGAACATGAGATGGGCACGTGTGTCTGTGAGCATACGTGGTGTATACATGTCTGTGGTGCACTGATTTAATGAGATGGGATCTGCACATGTTTGGTGACCACGTGCTCCTGGAATGTGACACGTATGTCTGTGCATGGTGAGCATGTGTGTGTGGGGAACAGTGTACCTGTCTGTATGCGAGCAGCCGTGTGTCTTTGGGGTGAGGTCTGCGTATCTGTGTGTGCAGGGATGTGTGTGACAGTTTGAGTGGGGACCAGGTGTCCAGGAGCTGGATGAAGGATTCAGATGCTCCATTTGTGTGTGCTAACTGCCAAGTCATAAACAGCCCCAGCTGGAATGTGTAGTCCATCAGTACAGGTATGCTTGTGTTGTTGTTGTTGTTGTTGACTGCCGTCGAGTCGAACATGACTCGTAGCGAACCTAAGAACAAAAGGTCTGAAGCCTTTCTATAACTATCATCATTTATCAGAGTTCATAGAGTTTTCAGAGGCATGTTATTTAAGAAGCGGATGCCACTGCTGCTTCCAAACCTGTCTTAAACTGGGAGCTCCACCAAACACTGTCCACCATGGGTAACCGTAACGGCATTTGACACCCCAATGGAACAGGATTCAGCATCACAGCAACCCCAGGTTACTTCAGTACAGCATATTGACAGACGAGTGCTGTACCACTTAGAAGAATAGAGGTATGCAGCCTCCCCTAATCATCGAGAAGCTGCTCTCATGAGTGTAGGCTGCTCTGACCTCACCTTTTTGGCCTAGGCCGTGCACTAAAGAGACGTTAAAGGTACTGTGAAAGGCTCTGGTCCAGGGAACCAGCCTGCACGTTGTGTCCTCACTGGTGGGTGGGACACGCTCACCAGAAGGCTTCTTGGTAACTAAGTAAAGCCTGAAAAATTGATCAAGAGGCCTGATGCAGAGAGCTGCCTGCTTAAATAAAAGGAAAAGTTTATTGAGGGCTGAAAAATGGTCCTGACTTGAGAAATGTCTATTGTCACAGAGCGAAAATGGCAGATCCACCAAACCGAGCAGAAGGGTCTGGTTTTGTGCTGTTGGAGGAGAAAGTAAAGGTTACAAAATTCACAATTGACTAAAAGGCCAACATGAGAGCTAAAGGGATTTCTACAAGCCAAGACTTTGACTGGGATAGGTCCATAGCATATTTGGGATTACAAGATTGGTCAAAGGTACTTGCCATTCAGTTTGTTACAGAGCGGTTCAGGGCAGTGACAGGACTGGCTTTTGGGTGACATAATTCTGGGGAAGATGGTGGGTCAGAGAAAGAGAGGAAGACCTCCCCAAAAATAGATTGACAAAGTGACTGTAGCAATGGGCTGAAGCATATCAGAGATGATGATAAGAGCAGCTCAGGATCTGGCAAGGCTCAGATCTGTTGTTCATGGGGTCGCTATGAGTAACAGTCATTTGATTTCACCTAACAACAACAACATTCATAAAAGTGCCTCCTCAGTTGTGGCTGGGTACAAGTCCCTTAGGGCAGAGTCTGTCATGTCTTGTATGTGTTTGACTATAAAGAAAATGGGGGTACATTGTGACGTCTTACACCTGTCACACCTCAGAAAACAGGGTAGCCAGCCCGTCAGCACCAAGGTTAAAGGAACTGCCGTGAGAGAAGGAAGGTGCTCTGGTGGTGCAGTGGTTAATATGTCACTCTGCTCACCAAAGATCAGTGGTTTGAGTCCACCAGCTGCTTCACACGATCAAGACGAGGCTGCCTCCTCTTGTAGAGATTTCCAGCCTCAGAAGTTCCACGCAGGATCTCTATGAGCATGGATCGAGGCTGTGCATTTGGCTGTGGCTGTTAGGAAAGGCAGCTTATCAAAACCCAACATGGATTGCTTACAAAGTTCATATACATTGTGTTTCACACTATTCATAATTCACATTGTGTTTCATACAATCATTCTTATGTCTTATAAAATCAATCACCATTGGACCTTGCCCATCTTTAACCTGTCATAAGCAAACCAATTAAAGAAAAAAGAAAGTAAAACAGAATGGATATCAATAATTGTATGAAACACAAAGTACATGAAAGATTGTATAAAACTAAAATACAATGCATGTGAATTAAATATAAGGTAAAGGAATTGTTATATGGAAACCAATTAAAAATATTTAAAAACGAAACAAAAACCCAAAGTGGATTCCAGACTCATGTGCAGGCTTTAACATGGAATTACAGCTCTGCTCCCATTCTGCTCCATCAACACACCCCAAGTGTCTCTGATCGCAGGGAGAATGATGGGAAATCTCCTCCCATGAGGCTTACTGCCTCTGAAAACTCACTGGAGGGTCAGCTAAGTGTTGGTTCTGACTTAATGGTACATAATAGCAGCATTCAGGACATTGAATGAATCTGTCTTTTGGCAAATGGATGGACTGACTTTCAGACATTCACTGTCATCACCTTGACTTAAGCCAGCTTACTATTTCACTCATAATCTCTCTCCTTCTCCCTCCCCACGCATTGTGTGTGAATGTACGCTGTGTGTGTGCGCTCGTTGGCTCCATCCTTTGGGGATCAGGCTCCTAAATTGTAATATGTTTGTAATGAAGGTTTGGGTCCTGGAGCCCTGTGTGCACACCCCCTCCACACCCACCCCCGTGAAACCACCTTCTCAGCAGTGGGCACCCTCATGACTTGTTCCTTACCCCAGTCTAAGGCCAAGACAGGCTCCCCCCAACACACACAGCTGCAGGTGCCCAGTCTAGGGCCACGGCAGGCTCTCCTCCTTCCCGTCACCCACCCCATGCAGGTGAACAGAGTAAATAGCATGTTTTTTTCTCCAAACAGGAAGACCGGGGCAAAATGAGGGACCTTTTCACACCCCAGTTTAGATGGACAACTTTGTTGCTGTGGTTTATATGGTAAGAGCTGTTCCTTGCTTCTCATTCTCACTCTTTTCCACAAGGTCTGCTTTTGGGGTTTCTGTTACTGTGAAGCACAAGGAATGCTTGGATTTTTTATTCATGCCCACTTGCAAAATGCATTCATCTGGACATCAATTCCTTAGATAAGGAGCCTTAGTGGTGCATACATAATATGGTGGGCTGGTAACTGAAAGGTTGTCGGTTTGAATCCACCAGTGGCTCCTCAGGGGAAGGCTGGGCCCTGTCCTCCTGTGTAAAGACCTGCAGCCTCAGAAGCCTGATGGAGGGTCGTTGTGCGTGAGAACCAACTCAATGACAATGGCTTGGGCTTGCTTTTCCTGGTTTTTAAATCTTTCTTTTACACAACGAAGCGTATTTCTAGAGGACATTTTATTTCTGTATTTCAAAGGGAAAATGAGCCTGCCCGTCCTCAGCAGAAGATGCCCATGAAGACGTTGGTGCATGCCTCTGAGCCGATTCCAGTTCACTGCGACTCTGTAGGACAGATTAGAACGGCCCCATAGAGCTGCCGAGCCGATTTTTATGGGAAGGAGCCTTCCTTGATGGTACAATGGTTATGAGCAGGTGGACGAGCTGCTGCAAGCGGAAAAGACGAGGTAGCGTTTGGCTTCTGCCAAGGTTACGCTTTGGCTGGAGGGCCATTCTCCTCTGCCCCAGAGAGCCATAGTGAGTCGGAATCCGCCCAGAGGCACACAGCAGCACCGTGCTTCAAATCTGCTGTCTTCCTACTCATTCTAAGAGTGAAGCCCCCTCAAAAGGCCCGGAATCGCGCAGGGCCGGAAACCCTGGTCTGAGATAGGGTACATGCAAGTCTTCCAGAAGGAATGGACAAATGGGGACTTGAGTTTCCATGTTCATTCATCTCCTGACCTCTCTTGCTTCTTGGCAGGTTTTCCAATGCATTTTCTTACTATGGATTAGTTTTGCTCACTACGGAGATCTTCCAAGCAGGAGACATCTGCAGCAGTGAGTATTGCAATGTAGTCTGTAAAGTATCGGGCCACCAATCTAAAGGCTGACAGTTCAAATCCACCAGTTACTCTGAGGCCGAAAGACCGTCTTCTCATGTAGATTTCTAGCCTCAGGAGCCCCAAGATCTCCAGGAGCCGGAATGGACTTGAGGCCAGAGGGTTACCAGCTGACCACATCGCCACCAGACACTATTGTCTTTCTATGGACAAGAATAATTTGCTTCACTCTTGTTGTTCTTGTTGTTGTGTAGTTACAAGTGAGAACCGACCACAGCTGACCCTCTAGTGGGTTTTCAGAGGCTGTAAGTCACATGGAAGGAGACTTCCCATCTTTCTCTAGTGGAGCAGCTGATGGATTTGAACGATTTACCTTTGGGATAGAAGCCCAACTCCTTACCATTAGGCCACCAGAGCTCCTACTTCACTATTAGAAATCTTTGATTGTAGAGCTATAAAATAGCTCAAAGGACACAATTTAATGGGTAGAGGGAGGGGTGGGAAAAGGAAATGGGAAAGATCTGCTGTGAAAAACAATGTATACAAATTTAGTAAGTAAACCAGTTGTTGTTGTTATGTACCATCGAGTTGCTTGTGATTCCTGGAGACCCTATGTAGAACAGGCTTAAACCCTGCTTTATTCTGTGCCAATCTTACTGTCTTTGACACACCTACCCCCATTACCCCAGTCACTGAATCAATCAATCTCAAGGGTCTTCCTCTCTTGCACCAGTATAAAATAAAAATCTCAAAGGAACTTTGATGATGCAGTGGTTAAACATACAAAGGTTTGTAGTTTGAACCCACCCAATGGCTTTGTGGGGAAAAGACCTGGTGATGTACTCTTGTTAAGATTATAGCCTGCCTGTCAAGGTCACAAGTTCAGGTCTGGGGCGGGCAGAGGGGAGGAATATGCAAAATCCACTCTCTGCTGACTTTCCAGATTATTTATTATTCAGTTTTCAGGAATATTGCAGAGTGGTTGTCCAGTATGAGAACATATGTTCTTCTTTGTTGTTGATTGTCTTCGAGTAGAGCACGACTCACAGCGACCCTATGAGCAAAAGGCCTGAAGCCCCTCTATAACTATCGACATTTATCAAAGTTCATAGCATTTCCGGAGGCATGTTGTTTAGGAAGTGGGTGCCACTCCTGCTTCCAAATACATCCTCACAAGGTGGAATATTTGGATAAGAACAGACATTGTTGACCTAATATAGGATCCGTCCCCTTTTAATTTTTAAAAAGAATAAAGCAGGGCCAATAGAAAGATCTGGGAAAATGATGAATGAGCAGGAAAATGAACAAAGGCTTGTTACTCCTCTGTCCTGATCTAGTGAGCCCTTTTTTAAAAAAAATTCAGAATTATCAATATTTTATTATTTTTTCTTATTTTTGCTCATACCATTAACAATTTCTAACAGAGATTACCGCTAGTGATGTTTTGTTAATGCCATCGAATCATAGGTGACTCATAGCAACCCTATGAATGAAAGTCCTTGACACTTGTGTGACTTTCATCCTTTCTCCAGGTTCATAGGGTTTCCAGAGACAAGCTATTATGGAAGTGGATGCCACTCCTGCTTCTAAGCTTGTTTCAGCCAGGGAGCACCACCAAACACTGTCCACCATGTAACCATTATCACATTTGACAGGTCAATGTCACAGTGTTCAGCTTCACAGCAACCACAAGTTACCTCTGTACAGCAAGTGGACACACCAGGACTATGCCACCTAGAAGAATGTTTCACTAAAAACAATGAAATCAGTTTTGAGGGCCACGGATTAGAGTCAGCCACCTTTGGCTTGGTAGCATCACTTTTGGTCCACTAGGCCAACTGGTCTCTCTCTATGTTGTTAAGTGCCGTCTAGTCGTATGCGACTCATAGCGACCCTGTGAATGAAAGCCCTTGACACTTGCACGACTTTCATCCTTTCTCCAGGTTCATAGGGTTTCCAGAGGTAAGCTATTTACAGAAGTGGATGCCATGTGAGCCTTTTCAAAGGGGCTGGTCTGACCAAACTATTAAATGAGACGTACGATTTCTTCATGTTGTTTAAAAAGACTGCAACCTAGTGTTACAGAGCACATTGCTGAGGTGGCTTAATGTAAAGGCAAGACAGGTTTACTGAGGATGGAAATGGCTGGAACATCTCTGGACATCAAACCCACTGGTGGCTCCACAGCAGAAACACGAATGGTGCCCCAGATACCCAGTGGAGGGTCAGCTATGAGAAGGTTCTGACTCACCAGCAATGAGAAGTGGTTTTTATATTTGTCTGCAAAAATACTTTTATCCAAGATTTTCCCCCTTCTCCCTGCCTGCCTTTGAGTTCCTACTTTTTCAGTTCTATCATGGATTTTGAAGCTTCATTTGACATACTTTGGGCATGTTGCCAGGAGGGACCAGTCCTTGGAGAGACATGATGCTTGAGAGTGAAGGGAGGGACAGCACAAGAGGGGAAGACCCTCAATGAGATGCATTGGCTCAGTGACTGGGCTAATAGGAGTAGGCGAATCAGAGACAATGTGATTGGCTCAGGATAGAGCAGGGTGTAGGGCTATTGTACATAGGGTCACAACGATTGGCAAGTGACTCAACGGCACATAACAACAACAACAACATCTGAAGAACATAGCATTTCTTTTTTTTTAAGCCTTTTAATAGAAAATATTTTCAACTTGAAAGTTATACATTTTCACAACTCATTTTTTATCAATGGAAAAGGGAACAGAGGGGAGGAGATTGGATTCACGAGCTTCATCTCAGGTCCTCTGTGGAATTAGCATTTCTTCTCAGGTCCTCTGTGGAACTAGCATTTCTTTTTTTTATTTATTATTTATTGTGCGTGTACCATCAAATCAGATCTGACTGGTACAGGAGGGAAATTTTCCCTCCTTCTCCGGCAGAGCATCAGGTGGATTTGAACCGTGTACCTCTGAGATTGCAGTACAGCTTCTTGCCACTAGGCCACCAGAGCTCCCCTAACTAGCATTTCTTAAGGAGTAGATCTAGTCATCACATGCTCTCTCAACTCATGTGTAGCTGGGATTTGCTTTTTTTGCGCCTTCATTCCTAAGAGAGTTTTACCAAGTATAGATTCTTGAGTAGCTCTTTTCTTTTAGCATTTTAAAGAAACACCTGGTTTAGGTTTTAAGAGACTTCCCTCTGGCGGCAACCTGAGAAGTAGACCACAGCAGGAACGAGGTGCAAATGCATCGATCCCATTGCTGTTGGGAGGCTCACACGGTGACCCAGGTGAGAGACGAGACTGGTCAGACCAAGATGGTGGCAGGGACAGTGCTGAAAAGCAAACTGCCCTGTTCCAGTTGATTCTGAAGGATTTGCTGATTTATTGGCTATGTTGCTATTGTTTGCAGGTGCTATAGGATAGTGTCTGACTCACAAGCAGCTGTATGTACAAGGAAATGAAACACTGGCCAGGCATGCGCCATCCGCACAATCTCTGCTGTGCTTACGTCCATCGTTGCGGTCTATGGAATAGTACTGCTTAGAAAAGTCGAGGGTCCACAAAGAAAAGGAAGACCCTCAAAGAGACATAATTGACAAAGTAGCTGCAGCAATGGGCATGGCCCTGGCAGAGACCGAAGATAGAGCGGGACAGGGCAGTTTCCATCTGCGGTTCTCACCAAGAGTTGTAATTGACACCATGGCACCGAGTAACAACTTGAAATAAGATAGAGAGAGGTGTCTGGGACGCCCTTTGGACATTTAAAAAAAATTTTTTTTAATTGACATTTTAATGAAAGGTTACAGAAACTTGGGTTTCCATTCATTCATTGTTGCACATTTTTCTCCCAACCCTCCTTCCCCAGTTTGCTTTTCTCTTAAAAAAATTCTTTTATTGTTGCATAATTTCCTCCCCATGCCCAGTCCACTTTGCTATGCACCTCTCATTCTGGACTGTTGTCATGCGAATAATAACTAATCATATATTCCTTTTAAACCGTTCTTTCCCTCATCTGTTTCAATGCAGTGTTCATTATTTATCCCCTTTTCTTAGTTTCTCTCATCCCCCATGTCAGTTCTGTTTTATAATAGCAGTATCATGCAGTATTTGTCCTTTTGTGACTGAGATATTTTACTCAGCATTATGCCCTCCAGGGTCACCCGTTTCATAGAATATTTTATGAGTTCCTTGTTTTTCAATGCTGCGTAGTATTCCATTGTGTGAATATACCACAGAGTCTCTATCCATTTTTTATGGGCACGTGGGTTGTTTCCATCTCTTTGTGAACAATGCAGCAGTATACATAGTTTTGCATATATCTGCTTGGGTGACAGTTCTGGTTTATTTAGCCTTTGGGATATTTTACTCAAACAATTGGAAGCTAGGAGATGCTACCATCCAAGATGGGAAAGGAGTGGGAGGAGATATTTTGAGGAGCCCTCATGCACTTTGAATCTCATCTATTAAGTGACCGATGCAGATAGACATTATCTCTTTAAGAGACCAACATTTTGTTTGAGGGGTATGGCAATGAAGAAGTCCATCCTCCACTCTTCATTCATCCAGGACCAGGAGTGGAACTCTTTGCTTTACTTAAAGTATGAGGGGTGATGGAGATGAACAGCAAAGCATTGTTTACCTCTCTCTGTATAACAGGATTGTTATTGTTACGTGCTGTCGAGTCACCTAAAACTCACAGCAACCCTCTGTACCTGTCCTGTCTTGAGCCAGTCTCATTGACTCCAACACACCCACCCCCATTGCCCTAGTCACTGTATTAATCCATCTCATTCAGGTCTTTCTCTCCTGCACTGCCCCATCTTTCCAAGCATCATGTCCTCCAAGGCTCAGTCCCTCCTGGCCATGTGCCCAAGGTATGTGAGATGGAGCTTCAAAATCCTAGCCTCCGAGGAAAAACTTGATTTCACCCTCTCCAAGACAGACCTATTTGTTTTCTTAGAGGTCCATGGTATGTTCAAGACTCTTCTCCAGCACCACGACTCAAAGGCATCAATTTTTGTTCTGTCATCCTTAGTAATCATCCACCTCTCTGATGCATTGCGAAGACCATGAACTGGATCAGGCGCACCTTAGTCTCTAGATTGACATCATTGCTTCTCAGTCTCTATAAAGGTCCCTGATAGCAGATTTACCTAACACAATTCATCTTTTGATTAATGGAAATCAATAAGGGTCAAAATGTTCCCAAAGAAGAGAAATTCTTTCCAGATTCTTCAGCTTCTGCTGAGTGCTATCATGAATCCCCATGGAAACAGGCCCAGCTAATGTTGCTAAAGAACAATTTGTGGTCGTGTGGGATTGTAGACAGCATTTTCCTGAAGACCAGTGAAAAGCATTACCGACTGAGCTGAAGGCACCACTTTGTCAAACGGACTGCAATCGATTAAGGTTAACATCCATCCCGTTCTGCTCTGGTCCAGCTTCATTAACATCGCAAATACCTTCTTTCCAAAAAGCTGCAGAGTTAGGACTTCAGCATGGCTCTGCTGCAGACACAGTTCTGAGCATGGTGGGAAGGGGCTTGAATACCTCCTAGGATCTCTCTGCCAAATGTTGTTGTCATCTGCTGTTGAGTCACTTGTAACTCAAACTTGCTCTATCCTGTGCCAATCTTATTGTCTCTGACACACCCATCGTCATTACCTCAGTCAAGGATCTTCCTTTTCTTGTGCTGTCCCTCCACTTTCCCAAGCATGAAGTCCCTCTCCAAGGGCTGGTCCCTCTTTGCAATATGCCTAAAGTACAGCAAATGAAGCCTCAGAATCCTTGCCTCCAAGGAACAGCCTGGTTTCATCCTCTCTAGGATAAGCCTGTTTGTTCTCTTTGCAGTCCATGGTATATTCAGTACTCTTCTGCAGCACCACAGCTGGAAGGCATCAATTCTATCCTCCTCAGTCATTGTACAGCCAATCCTAGGCTAAGCACATGTGCTACCATGAGGCTACCCTATGGGTAGCTGAATCCCCTGGTCTCTACCTGGTTGGGCCTTCCACCCTCAATCCAACAACTGGATTGGGCAGGAGAGACTGGAAGGATGGTATCCATACTCCAGGAACAGAATAGTATATAGCAATTGTAGTGGCTCTTCAAAGAGCCATTGTTCTGTGTACAGCAGTTGAGATGGCTCTTATAGACCATTGTTTTGCTCAGCGGGCAAGCTCTAGCAGAGAGAGAGAGGGAGAGAGAAATGGAGAAGTCCTGCTGTGAATGGAGCCTTATTGCATCAAGCAGGGTATGAGTCCTAGAAACTCAGGATGTTGTTGTTTGTTGTTTAATGCTGTCAAGTCATAGACGACTCATAGCGACCCTATGAACGAACAGCCTGAGCATTGTTCGTACATAGAAGAAACTCAGGATAGAGTCCTAGAAACTCAGTGACCATTAAGGTCAGGGACAACCAACTTGCTGAGAGAAATGGTGAGGAGACAGGAATAAAGGTGAGAAAGATGAGCGGTTTATTAGCAAAAGTGTCTTTCAGAGTGGAACTGGCCCCTGTGCATAGAAGGGAGAGGGATGAGAAGACTAACTGTGATTGCTCTGCCTTGTGACCAAGCTTCAAGGATGCCCCTTCCTCCTTTGGTGCACATCCAGTCAGGTCCTCTGCTCCTCACATCAGAGACTGCTGCCTGCCTGCAATGCTAATTAAGGATAATTCTTATGGAAATGCTACCTTGGGAATAATTCTTTCTTTTTTTTTTTACCATTTTATAGCACAAGCTTTATAGAGAACAGAATAACATGTTTTGCCATACTGTACTCAGTTTGATAGAGCCCTGGCTTAGACTGCTCCTTTTAAATATCAGTTGAGGTTTCACACTTTGCCATGTAGCACGTTCTCCACTGCTCTGGTTACTTGATCAGCACTGAAGTTATTCAAAGAGACATTCTTCTCTTGGCCAAATGCATAGCGAGCGGGCCCAGAGCTTAGGTTGTACACCAGAGCACTCGCGGATTAGGATGGGTAGGTCAGGATTCGCCTTTTTCAGCTCCACGTACTTTTTCTCTATGAAGTCCCTGACGCCCTGGCTGCCGACTGAGTGTTGACATAAGTGGATGCGGATCTCCCGCAAGGCTAGTTTTACCTGGCTCCCACGAATTGCAGAGGCCGCCGCCGTTTCCACTACAGAAGCCCCTCAGGAATAATTCTTACTGAGCATGTCTTCTTATGTGAGCAAGCATAAAGTGGTCCTATTGTTTTATAGACGCTTGTCTTTGCAACCTGATTGGTTGGCCTTTATCCCTACTTCTGAGTGATTTTTAGGGGTTCTTGTTTTTCCTACCTTGTTAGCATCCATCCCAGCACGCCCTTATCCAAACTCACCTTTTCCCACATGACTTACTGATTTTCCCCTCCCCTAACACACACACACACACACACACACACACACACACACACACACACACACCCTTTCATTCTCTCAAATGCCTTGCACAGTGGTTTCCTTAGGTTTGTGGGGAACTGAGGCTCAGAAAGATGAAGTTGTGGCTTTACTGGGTGGGATTCAAAGTGGAGCCGATCTGAGTCCAAACCTGGGCTCTCTCCACACCTAGAGATGGAAACTCAGCCACTTCTTACCCAGAGAAGGTGGCACAGGGAACAGGAAGACATGGCCCAAGATCACATCTGTGGCTTTTTTTTTTCTCTCTTTCTTTCTGTCTACTCTCCCCAACACCAGTATCCAATCAGAAGAAGACAGTGGAAGTCAAATGCAGCCTGGCCTGCGAGTACCTGAATGACGATGATTACATGGACCTCCTGTGGACCACTCTCTCTGAATTCCCAGGTAGGAACCTATACCAGGTGGCCTGGGGCAGGGCGCTGCTGGTATCTAATGCTGGTGTTGGAAGCACATCCCACTTCTAGGGAGGAGGGACTTTTTTTCTTAAACTCCAACAACCCGTGTTCATAAACTATAAAGGCGCTGAGATTTGTACCTGACGTAAACACTGATGAGAAATTCTTGTGGCTTGTTCTATAGGGAGTTGCAGTGCTCATTCAAATGTGGTAACCTCTTTGGTGGTTCAAATCCACCAGAGGTTCCTGGGGGAGAAAGAAAATTTTCCTTCATGTGATTTACAGCCTCTGAAATCCTGCTGGAGGGTCAGCTATAAGTCAGTTCCAAATCAGTGACAGTGCGCTAAGACTGATAGCAAATTTACCCACCCAGCTGTGTGCATGCTGGCAGAAGACATGAGACTCCTGGATCAGAGACTAAAGATGTTATTACTCATGGCACAGCAAGCAGCATGAGTGATGTATTGGTGACAGTTTCCACGTACCCAGGTCCCACGGGTGTGAAGCAAAGAGAACACAGGTAGATGCCACATGTGCGATAGATTTGCAGCTCTCGAGGAATTCTTGTTGTTATGTGCTGTCAGCTCAGAACCAACTCACAAGTGACTCCCCAGTGTGTCTTCAGAGGCTGTAAAGTCACGTAGGAGGAGAGTGCCCATCTTTGTTCCATAGAGCACTTGGTGGATACGAACTGCTAGTCTTTGGCTTCACAGCACAATTCCTTACCACTGAGCTACCAGAGCTTTCCAGCCCCAAGTTTTGAAGTTGCAAATGTTTTATAACAGATGGCCAGAAACTTGACCAAGCTTTGCCCCACAGGGAGACATCAGTCTTTGTTATTGAACAGTTCACAGATTGGTCCTCTATGCTGGAGGAAGACACTAATTCCAGCCACAAGGCTGACTGTCATACAAACATCCTTTACATGACAGTCTGAACAGAAGGGCAGCTATGGCTCTAAAGACAAGCAGAAATGCAAATGACCCGAGAAGAATGGTTTGCCAAACCAGAGCCACTGCAAAGTCAGTGGGCTGTAGACAAGTCTAAGCTGTATGCAATGCAAAGGTGAGTTATCTTTTCCTTTAAAAGGAATGATAATAAATACAACAGTAATAACACCTAGTACTTAGTGAGGGTGCTCCAGTAGGCTAGTTGGTAGGGAATTGTGTTGTCAACTGAAAGGCAGACAGTTTGAATCCACCAGCTGCTTTGAGTAAGAAAGATGGACAATCTCATCTCATACCGTTCAAAGTCTCTAAAAACCTGCTGGAGGATCAGCTGAGTCAATTTCAACTCAAAGGCAATGAGGAGGTTTTCTGAGTATTTATTGAGGAATTCTGGTGGTGTAGTTCGTTAGGTGTTTGTCTAGAAAGCAGAAAACAGGCCTTGGGGACACAGGACCATGAGCGTCTCTCTGAAAGGGCCAGAGGGAGTGAGAATAGCACAGCCCCTCACTGCTCCACACCAGAAAGCAGATAAAGAGCCTCAGCCCCGTAGTGCCTCTAGAGCCTCACCAGCAGCAAGAGGTTTGTTTATTCATTGTTGACTTACAGACTTTACTCACAGTTGTGCGACCAAGAATGGGGTTTATTAGGGAAATAGAATGGGGAGTAGGAGAGGCAAAGAATACCTCACAATACAAGTCCAGAACTAGTCTGGTAGTCCCAAGCCTTATTAACAGCAAATCACAATTCCTTAATTAATGAAAGTCCTGGTTTCACTCCAGCAGTCAAATACAAATCATCCAGCAATCAAATCCAAATCATCTGTTTGCCTCAGAGCAGTTATAAGTCAGTGTCTCCTTCAATCATTTGTCAAGAACATAAAAACCTTTAACTGTGGCCTTTATCTCAGGGCTCCTCTGGTGACACCTTGCTACAGTTTCTCCACAGCAATGCTACAGTCTCTCCACCACCATCAGGGTCTCACCACTAGGGTCTTGCTCTCACCAGAGTCTCACCCCAGTCTCACTCCAGTTTCCCTCAAGTCTTGCTGCTTAGTGTGGAAAGCACTCTTTCTCTTACCCTAGTCCCACAGCTGCTGATGATTTGCAAGACCATATAACTGCAGTCAAGGTAGCTGGAGACCAGAAGAGGCTAAGGTAATGGCTAAAAAGCCAACTTTAAGCTAACATTATGGTGTTGAACTACTAACCAAAAGGTTGACCATTGGAATTCACTGGTTGATCTGAGAAAGAAAGATTTTATTTATTGAGTGCTTGCTGTATACCAGGGAGTTCTGGCAGTGTGGTCTACAGGGAGTTGCACAGCTAACCCAAAGGCAGTGCTTCTCTGACAGTTCTCCTCATGTGCAGTATAATCATTCCCATTTTACAGAGAAGAAACTGAGTTTAGAAAGGTTAAATTACTTACACTGCATAACAGAAACTGTTCCTGCAACTTGGAGATGACAGGATCTGCATTTTAGTGTTTGAGGATTTTCTTAGAAATACCCAGGAGCAACCCCTCGATCAATAACTGATTGAGTTATTTATTTATTCCTGTAAATAGTTGAGGTAATTGGTGTATTAATACCCTAGTCTCCCAACAGATCAAAACCTTACCTAATCCTGTGCCATCCTCTCAACCACTTCCATGCTTAAGCCCATTGTTGTAGACAACATGTCAATCCACCTCCTTGAGAGTCTTCCTCTCCTTTGCTGACCCCCTACTTTCCCAAACACAATATAACTACTTCATTTATTGATTGAATGAATGTTTTAAAATGGAATTATTAACAGCTTCTACCATAGAGTGTAAATGTGTACAAGATAACAAGTGGAAAAGAGCTTACCCTAAAACATAATCATGATTAATAAGTACCATGCTATACTTTCTCTACCTGCCAGTTATTTGTCTGACTGCCTGGAAGAGATCCATATTTGTTCCCACTCCTAAGAAAGGGGATCCAACAGATTGTGGAAATTATGGAACAATATCATTAATATCACATGCAAGCAAAATATTGCTGAAAATCATCCATAAATGGCTAGAGACAGAACTGCCAGAAATTGAAGCTGCCAGAAGAGGCTGTGCAATATCATTGCTGATGTCAGATGGATCCTGGCTGAAAGCAGAGAATATAGAGAAATATCTATTTGTGTTTTATTGACTAGGTAAAGCATTTGACTGGACTGTATGGATCATAACAAATTATGGTTAACATTGAGAAGAATGGAATTCCAGAACACTTAATTATGTTCAAAAGAAACCTGTACCAAGAACAAGAAGCTGTAGTAAAAAGAATAATGTGTGGTTTAAAATCAGGAAAGATGTGTGTCAGGCTCGTATTCTTGCTCCACACATATTCAATCCACATGCTGAGCGCATCATTTGAGAAGCTGATCTCTATGAAGAAGAATGTGGCGTTAGGATCAGAGAAAGGTTCATAGACAACCTGTGTTATGCCGATGATACAACCTTGCTTGCTGAAAGTGAGGTAGACTTGAAATGTTTACTACAGAAGATCAAAGGCTACAGCTTCCCATATGGATTGTGCACCTCAACATCAAGAAGCCTGATTTTAAAAAAAGAAGAAGAAGAAGCCTGATAAGCAACATCTTGGTTGATGGAGAAGAGATTGAGCTTGTCCATTATTTCATCTTACTTGGATCCACAATCAACAACCTTGGTACCAACAGTCAGAAGATATATTGCACTGGGCAAGTCTAGTGTCAGGGACCTCTCCAAATTCCTGAAGAACAATGATGTCAGTTTGAAGACTAAGGTGCACCTGATTCAGGCCATGATCTTTTCAGTCACTTGCTATTCATCTGAAAGCTGGACAGTGAATAAGGATGACAGAAGAATCAGAGTGGAACTCTAGCTCCCACCACCAACCCCTCTGTCTTCCCCACTTCCTTCCCTACCTGTTCCCCAGGCCCCTGGGCATCTCTTAATGAACCACCTGTTCTATGGGGTGAAGACAGTGCCAGGAGTGGGCGGCCCCCGCCAGAGTGGACACACCTTCACAGTTAAACCCCCGGTAGTCTGTGCCCCTGCAGCCCTGGTCCAGGTCCCTCCAGCAGCCCCAGTCACAACCAATGCTGCAGTCCCTGGGATTGGGAAGAAGCATTACCCGACTGCTGAAGAGATCTTGGTTCTGGGGGGCTACCTCCGTCTCAGCTGCAGCTGCTTTGGACTCAAGGGGTCCCCTAAAAGGCACCACAAACAGCTCAAGATCTCGTTCCGCGAGACGGCCTTGGAGATCACTTACCAGTACCCCTTCTGAGAGTTCAGTACTGGAGGAGCTGCGCCCAGAGCCAGAGGAACCCAATACTCCAGGGCCCCCCACCATCCAGCCAGATGAGGAAGATGAGGAAGAGCTGTTGCTCCGCAGCAGGAGCTCCAGGGCGGACTGCGAACCAAGGCCCTGATAGTGGATGAGTCTTGCTGGAGGTGACCCTTTCACAGAGAAGATACAGTTTTCTCCTTTGAAGAACTGAAGACCCTGGAGCTTAGAAGATCCTGAGTAGACAGACCCTGGAAATGAGCATGGCGGGGAAGGACAATGTTCCCCAGGTTGCTTTTCTCATCCTGTTTCTGCAGGCAGAGCCAGTTGTCCAACTTCAACTCTCATCCAACGCCCATGGTGTGTGGAAGATGTTGGCACCTCCAGGTGATCGAAGAGTGAGTCCCAGGCCATCCATGGATGGAAGCGCAGGGCCCACCGGAGTGGGAGCAGGGTGTATGAAGATGGAGTGTCCCCTCCATTCCATGGGCAAGGACACTGTCCCCAAAGTCTTCCTCAGCCACCCATTTCCCTGGAGTCCTCTCAGGATTTCAACACTCATCTATCTCCCTGGAAAACCTGGCCTGCACTCCGATCTCGATAATGCCACCCTGTGTTTACAGAACCTGCCTCCTCTCCTGACCACAGTGTGGTTTACAAACTCCTCCAGCTCCCAGCACCATGCAGCCAAAACCCAGGTTTACAAGCCACGGCCATCCCCCAGTCTATGTGACACCCCCCCCTTGGCAAGCCTCCTGGGGAGTAGCCTGGGCCGTGGCTCCTCCCATTTTTGTTCAGTATTACTGTGCCTCAGTTTTTCCCAAGAGGGAAGGCTGGGAATCTTGACTTTGTATTCCAAGATAGTTCTTTAATTCTATTCCTTCTAATGTCACAATTGAAATGAGTTTTAAGAGTGTGGGGTGATGAAGGAGGCACCTCATTTCTTTATCAATTGTGGTTTTGGGGTTTTTTAAAATTTTTTTTGTGGTTTTGTTTTTTTAACTTTCCACAATAAAACAGAGGTCTCTCCGAAAAAAGAAGGAAAAAAAAAAGAAAGAAAAAGAAGAAGCAACTCCTTTAAGCTGTGGTTTCAGAGAACAATACTGAACATACCATGGACACCAAAAGAATGAATGGATAAGTCTTGGAGAAGGCGCAGCCAGAGTACTCCTTGGAGGCAAAGTTAATGAAGCTTTGTCTCATATACTTTGGGCATGTGGCGAGGAGAAGCTGTTCCTTGGAGACTATCATCATGCTTGGAAAGGTGGAGGGCCAGCAATAGAGAGGAAGACCCTCAGCCAGGTGGATAGACACAGTGACTGCAATAAGACTCCACTGAGTCAGAGATGACGCGGATGGCACAGGACAGGGTTCAGACCTGTTGTCATGGGTTTGCTATGTGTTGTACTCAACTCAGACTCACCTAACAACATAGTTCCTCTTCTGATGTAGGGAGTCATTTTCATTTATTCCTATTTTACATATGAAGAAATGGAAGCTCAGAGAAGACTACGCAGCAAGTCAGAGGTTAGAGGAAGCCATGGAAAACTGCTGTTTCTGAAATTCCAGCCCAGGCATCCCACCTGGATTCAGTGAATATCATCATTAAGATTCTCTGTGGGTGTTTGTTAACACTCCCTTGCTTCATAACAAATTTACCTCAAGTTTAGCAGCTTAAAGCAACACATACTTATTATCTTAAAATTTCTATGGACCAAGAATCAAGGAGTAGCCTACCTGGGTGCTTTGCTTTAGTATCTCCTAGGGGGCTACAAGGTTCAACAATTTGCGTTATGCGGATGACACAACCCTGCTTGCTGAAACTGAGGAGGACCTGAAGCACCTGCTGCAGAGTGTCAAGGACTGCAGCCTACAATATGGATTGAGGCTCAATGTCAAGAAGACAAAGATTCTCACCACTGGACCATTTGGCAGCATCAGGATGGATGGTGAAGAGATTGAGATTGTTCACACCTTTAGTTTGCTTGGCTCCATAATCAACAGTCTTGGCACCAGCAGCCAGGAAATTAAAAGGCGCATTGCCATGGGAAAGTCTGCTGTTAGGGACCTCTCCAAAGTACTGAAGAGCAATGGTGTCTCTCTGGAGACTAAGGTGCGTCTGATACATGCCATGGTCTTCGCAATCACCTGTTATGCATCAGAGAGTTGGACAATGACCAAGGAGGATAGAAGGAGAACTGATGCCTTTGAGCTGTGGTGCTGGAGAAGAGTACTGAGAATACCATGGACTGCTAGGAAAACAAATAGATTTGTCCTGGAGAGGGTTAAACGGGTGGCTCCTTGGAGGCAAGGATTCTGAGGCTCCGTCTAACTTACTTTGGACATGTAGTGAGGAGAGACTGGTCCTTGGAGAGGGACATCATGCTTGGGAGGGTGGAGGGATGGCGCAGGAGAGGAAGGCCCTCTATGAGGTGGATTGATTCAGTGACTGGGATAATTGTGATGGGAGTGTCAGAGACGGTGCGATTGGCACAGGACAGAGCGGAGTTTAGGGCTGTTGTACATAGGGTCGCTATGAGTCGCAGGCGACTCGACGGCACATAACAACAACAACAACAACAACAACAGGGGGCTACATTTGAGATGCTGGTCCAGTTTCTATGGTCTCATGTTCAACAGGGGCAAGTTCCACTTCCACTTTCACTCACATTCCTTGAGGGGTGTGGGGTATAGACTCTCAGTTCTTAACCTGGTTGTGGGCTGCAAACTGCCTTCAGATCCCACTATCAGATAAGTATGTAAGAGCCTAAGAGAAAGGATATCAGGAGGACAGAGTTACATCCTTCATAACCACATCTGAGAAGTGGTCATAATCCAGCTGTTAGAAGTGCACCACTGAGTCCAACACCCAGTGGTGTTGAGGGGGAAAAAGCTGCTCAACATGTGAAGACCAGGAGGCAAGGCCACTGGCGGTCCGTGTCGGAAGCTGCCTCCCACAGTCCCGCTGTTCCCCTTCCAGGTGTCCTTGTAACTCTGTGGATTATTGACCGCCTGGGCCGCAAGAAGACCATGGCCCTGTGTTTCTCCATCTTCTTCCTCTGCAGCCTCCTGCTTTTCATCTGCGTTGGAAGGTGGGTGTAGAGCAACTCTCTCTGACCACAGAGGTTTTTCTCACGCCGTGGCCAGTGGTTTCTTTGGCCTGCGGGCTGCGGCTTACACTCCTTGGTATTGTCTGGGGATCTTCTTTCTTTCCTCCTTATCACTTACCAGTCCTGAGGCTCATCGTTGCCTCGCAAGTGATCAAAAGATGAGGCTCGGAGTTCTGTTGAGGGTATAGATGTGCCCAGCTCTTGCTCTGATAACATCAAATTCCGATTCTTTTTAATATCATCTCTTAATGAGATGCCATGGACGTCTAAGAGAACAAACATATGTGTCTTGGAGAACGTGCAGCCGGAGTGCTCTTTGGAGGCAAGAATGATGAGACTTCGCCTCACATACTTTGGGCATGTTGCTGGGAGGGGCTGTTCCTTGGACAGGGACATGATGCTGGGAAGAGTGGAGGGTCAGTGAAGGAGAGGAAGACCCTCAACCAGGTGGATTGACACAGTGACTGCTGGGCTCTAATGTGTCAGGACGTGTGAGGACGGCGCGGGATAGAGCAGGGTTCAGATCTTTTGTTCACAAGGTCGTCATGAGTAGTACTTGACTCAGTAACATCTAACAAGACAATGAGACCAGGTATCTAACTGATTTCTATGTGTGTTATTAAAGTGTTTACCTGTCCAATGGAAACATGTAACATTGAGCTTGTTCTGTAATCTTGATTTCGCCATTTTTCCAACCCCAAAATACAGAATTGACAGGTGCTTTTCTTGAACTCTGAGAAGCCCCAGACCAAACTCAGTCAGGAACTTGAGGGAACAGCTCCACGCCTGAGAAGATCAGGAGAGACTCAACTTAGACCACGAGACGCTGGCATACTGACATACATGGGGCAACGGAATGGACATTTCAGGATGAGGATTGTTCTGAAAGTACTGAATTTGTTGTTGTTTTTGTTGAGTGCTGTTGTTGCCTGTGACTCACAGCGACCCGACGAGCAACAACCCTGAGCCTGCCCTTATCCTCACTGTGCAGCCCACTGTGACAGTCACTGTGTCCACGGTCTTCCTTCCTCCAGCCCTCCACCTTCCCCCGTGTGATGCCTTTTCTCAAGGACTGGCCCCTCCTGGCTACGTGCCCACAGCATGTGAGAGGAATACAGAAGTTTGCTTTCCCTCAGTTTGCTGGCTCGTGGGCTAATTCCTGCCCCCTGAAGTTCCTGCCTGGGCTGTTCATATCACTTCTCTGTAACTTTGCCTCCAGCCTGGGCTCCTCAGCTATTTCCATTTCCGTTTCTCTGGAGAATGATACAGTCATGAAATCTGGTCTGTATAGATGGAACCAGAGGGGAGCACGCGCCCACATGGACCTGTACAAGTGGGTCTTGGGGTGGACTTTGTGTCCAGGTTGCAAATTCTGCCTGGGCTTTGGTGAAACACAGAGGTAATACGTGCTCGTCTGCCTTTTCCCTTCCCTAGGAACGTGCTCACTATGTTACTCTTCATTGCAAGAGCATTTATTTCTGGAGGTTTCCAAGCAGCCTATGTTTACACCCCTGAGGTAAGGAGAGGTGTCAGGGAGCAGCTGGGGCCGGAAGGGTGGTAATTTTTCAGGAACTCTCTACACGGGCCCTTTCAGATTAAAACTTGTCCTGGGGTTCCAGTGGCCACTGTTAAACCTTTCATGATTTAGGCTCATTCCCTCCATCTTTTTCTTCCTCTGATACAAATATATGCTGTGGATAAAATTGCAAAAATTAGACAACCAAAACCAAGAATGAGAGTTCCTCAGATCCCCTTCAACCTCCACCCAAGAAATAACTGTTAAATTGTTATTGTGTGAGAAACAGCCCATACTTGGCCCTTCTGTGAGTTTTCAGAGGCGCAATGGGCCTCTGGATCCCTGGAGGAGGTAGCCCACTTTTCTCTTACACAGCAGCTGGTGGATTCGAACCACATGCCTGTCTTTGGATCGGCACTACGACTCCTTACTGTTAGGCCACCAGAGCTCTCCTACTTTCTTGAATGTTGTTGTCTTTGAGTCGAGCATGACTCACAGTGACCCTATGAACAAAAGGCCTGAAGCCTTTCTATATCTATCGACATTTCCCAAAGTTCATAGAGTTTCCAAAGGCATGTTGTTCAGGAAGTGGAAATAGCTGAGTGTATACATTCTCCTAGGTTTATGCGCAAATGCCAGTGTCTGTCAGTGCTTGCATCTGTCAAGACTAGTCCAGTGAATATTCTTCCAGATTTTTCAGTATCAACTTATTAGTCAAAGTGGGTAACTTGGTAGTTGAGGAGAGGTTAGTAAAGAGAGGGAGGCTCTGGTGGTGTGGTCTGTAGGGAGTTGTGCTCCCAAATCAAAAGCGGTGGCTCTCTGGTGGTTCAAATCCACCAGCCGCTTCTGTAGAAGAAAGACGGGCAACCTCCTCTCATGTGAGTTACAGCTTCCCGAAAACCCACTGGAGGGTCATCTGTGAGTGGGCTCTGACTCATCGGCAATGAGTTTTGTGTTTTAGTAAAGAGACGAATTATAATGATGTGAGGCAGGGCTGAGGGAAATGACTGAGAACATTCACCCAGAGTTTGCAGTGGGGGGTGGGGAGCAGGGGGAGCTGTTACCCACCCCCCTGCCCAGGCCTCATGGATGATAGGAGGGAGCTGAGGGGAGAGGGTGGGTTTAAGAGAAGCTGATGTTTAGCTGAAGGGAATAGCAAGCCTGAACCCAGCCAGTGCCCAGAAGCTGATCTCTGACACACGCGGGGCCACTGATTATGATTGTAAGAAGCCCAGCTCCTTCTCATAAGGGCCATAATGGTTATGTGGCCATGATTTAGTCCAAATTGAGAACTGAGGTGGCCATTTAAGCCAGGGTTTCTGTAAAAGCCTGCCTTGGTGCTTCCAGGAAATGCCACTAATGAAAAGGAGAAGGGGGATGGCTTCTGAGGGAGGGGAGGTGGCTTTGGAGACAAGGCAAAAAAGAAACCCTCCCACAGCTCAGCCTTTTGCTCTAGTTCTGAGCTGAATTCTCATCTCCTTTGTGATGAGAATCCCCAACCAGTAGGTCACCTCCAATTTAGAGCAGCCCATGGGAGGGCTGTCCTGTCAGGCTTGACTGAGGAGCAGGAAGAGGCCTGTGAGTCCAGAAGTCCCCATCTGGCCTCTGTGTTTCAGGTCTACCCCACCGCCACGCGGGCACTGGGCCTGGGCTCCTGCAGTGGGATGGCAAGAGTGGGTGCTCTCATCACGCCGTTCATTGCTCAGGTGGGTGTCGCCCCAGTGCAGGTGTGAGGATCACAAAGCCCTTGCATGACCTGCCACTCCCACGGGCCACTCCTGCTGCTGAGCTCTGCAGGTGTTTCCGCTCTTACTCCCTATGTCTGCGCATGTTCACATGTCTTCAAGGAGAAGTGCTGCTCAGCGATGAGAAAACAGGCTCAGAAGAAGAAAGGCACTTGAACTTGATCGTACGGGAAGCAGGGAGAAAGGTGGAAGGGTGTGTGTGTGTGTGTGTGTGTGTGTATGTGTGTGTGTGTAGTGAGGTATAAAGAGTGCTAGACAAAAAGAGATTGACTGAATTTAAGTAAATGTCTCATGCAATTGAGGGGTGGAAGGTCCTAAATCTATAAGTGGTAGATTGGAGGTTTTACCGTAAGATCTGTTAAGTGATGAGCAAAGTGCAGGGGGAGAGACAGAGGCACATATAGAAGGAAAGAGAGAGAGGTGTGGAGAGAGACAGGTATGCAGAGAAAGGTAAAGGTAAAAGAGAAGGGCAGACACATGGACAGAGACAGAGAGGCACAAGAAGCCCACACACACAGAGATATGGAGGGAGACCGAGATGCAGACACAGGTGACACAGTGAGAGGGACGCGTGCGTGTGTGCGCGCGCGTGCGCACACACACACACACACACACACACACAGACATGGAGGGAGACTGAGATGTAGAGACAGGTGACACAGACACACACACACAGACACGGAGGGAGACCGAGATGCAGAGACAGGTGACGCAGAGGCAGATACATACACACAGAGATACACACATAGAGATAGAAGGGCAGAGACAGACATACGCATGCACAATACATAGAATCTAGAACTGTAAAGATCATCAGAGGAAAAAATAGTGACAAATTTAGGACCCCTGTTGCTGTATATAGGGACAATATGGGTCACAGGCAACTTGACAGCACATAACAATAACAAAAACAATCTAGGGAGCTCTGGTGGCCTAGAGGTCAGAAGCTGCACTGCAATCTCGAAGGCGCACAGTTCAAATTCACCAGCTGCCGCCTCCTCCCATGCAGTTAACTGCCTCGGAAAACCTGCCTGGAGGATCAGCTAGGGGCTGGTTCTGACTCGACGGCACACAACAACACAATAACAACAATCTATGATGTAGACTGTCATGTATAACCAAAACCACGTACTCAGTGGAGCATGCTGTTGTTGTGAACCTTAGTGTTGGAACCGACCCATAGCTGGCCCGCTGGTGGGTTTTCAAAGGCAGTTAATTGCACAGGAGGAGATTGCCCTTCCTTCTCCTGCGGAGCAGTTAGTGGCCTCGAACCACATGCCTTCAGGATTGCAGTGCAGCTTCTTGCCACTCAGCCATCAGAGCTCCCTCAATAGAGTAAAAATGAGTGGAAAATGTTACTAGAGAGATGCAAACCAAAAGACAGAAGAGCAGCCAGTTCAAGCTCAGCCAGCTATTTACATGCTGGAGGCAGATCATGCCCCCAAGGCAACTTCCTATCAGCTGAGGGGTTGATCCCATCAGAGCCGTTCATGGAGGTCATGACACCACACCGCACTGGACCACAGTACACCACCGGAGAAAGACGTCATGCTTGGCTGAGGGTCAGTCAACGTGAGGAAGATCCAAGGTGCGTTGGCACAATGGCAGCAACCGTGGGCTCAGTCACACCAGTGATTGTGAGGACACCACAGGATGGGGTGCTGTACACAGGAGCTAACGCAGGAGGGCCCGACAGCACAGCATTGCGTGACATATGATTAGATCACAGAGCGACAATCAGTTCAGTGTCTGTCTAAACCACTGAGGTTCGTAGCCTGGCCCAACTGACACGTAAAATGAATGCTCTTTGGGCCTCAGTGTACTCCTCTGTAAAACAGGCATAAAGGTACCCGCCTCCGAGCTCTCTGAGGACTAAATGAGACGGGGCACGGAGCACTCCTCTCCTTGAGCACTCCTCAAAAAGGTCCCTCCTTACTAAGATGGCTGGCAGCTGCACGCTCCAGCTCAGAAGCGCGGTTCTCATCTGCACCTCTCTCCTTGCCCAGGTGATGCTGGAGTCCTCCGTGTACCTGACACTGGCAGTTTACAGCAGCTGCTGCCTCCTGGCTGCCCTGGCTTCCTGCTTCCTGCCCATCGAAACCAAAGGCCGTGGCCTGCAGGAATCCAGCCACCGGGAATGGGGCCAGGAGATGGTCGGCCGAGGGACGCATGGGACGAGCGTCCCCAGGTCGAATTCTGGCTCACAAGAGTAGTGACTGCTGGGGCTGGGGGGGACAATCTGGTCTTTTCGACTGTAGGGTGCAGAGAGCTGCTGGAACCAGCTAGGGCTCCAACTGTCACTGCCACCACCAAGAACTGAAGAGTATGATGACCTGGACCAACAGGGCTTTGTGTCTTGACTCCATTTGCTCATGTCCATCGAGGCCCACCTGGGGATGGGAAGGTGTTGGCTCTGGGGGTCCCTCTGTGTGTCTGTGTGGGGAGTGTGTGTTAATCACCTGTGACTCTGCATGGGTATAGTGACATTTTGGTGATGTCATCCAGACCCAATACTGGCCACATCCTCAATGAACCACAACAAATAATCTTTGTCAATACAGACCAGGCCCATACCCGAGTGACACCTGCCTTCCCAGGTGCCTCCACACCTGCCATCTACCTGCCACACCTGCTCAGTCAGTTCACCTGCACTCTTGGCCCCAAGGCTTGCTTCTTTCAAATTGTAGGTGACCAGGTGTGGCCTGAGCAACTTCTCTATGGGTCTAAGAAATGCGCCAAAGGGCCACCCCAGGATCTGTCCAGATTCTGCCAGCTGGATGTGCATTTGAACTTGAGCTATGTGTGCCTCCCCTCCTCCCGCCCCCGGATTTGCTGTCTCTGGCTCCAGAGGATTCAGATGTGACGTTCATGGGGACGACTGGGCTGACACCAGATGATAAGCTCAGAAAACTGTCACCCTGGGAGCTAGAAACTGCGGTGGAAGGGAGTCCCACAGCAAAGCAATGACATCCTCTCTGGAGGGAGCCAAGACCGTGCGAGGCTTCAGTACTGGCTGCCTCCTTGGCCGAGCTGAGGGCAACTCTTAGGGAAGAGCACTGTTTATTCAGGTTTCCGCTTTCTCTCTGTGAAGCACCAGCACATTGAGTGGATGGCTGGCTGGAAGGGCAGGATGCTACAACCACACATACCCTTGGGGTCAGGGAACCTGAATCAGTTGAACAAAGCTGCTCTTTTCACCCTTGTTGCCAGGCTGCCCAGCCGTGGTATTCACACATAGGCAGCTCCTGGGGCTCCAGCCATAGACCCCATAGCAGAGATGCTGTAGGGTAGAGTAAATATGATATGTGATGGAGAAAGTACAACCAGAGGGCTCCTGGGAGGCAAGGATGGTGACGCTTCATCTCACATCCTGTGGGCATGTTGTTATAAGGGGCTATCCCTTGAAAAGAGACATCATGCTGGGAAAATGGGCCAGTGAAGGAGAGGAAGACCCTCAGTCAGATGAAATGACCCAATGACCGCAGCGATGGGCTCAAGTGTGTCGCAGGAGAGGACAGAGTTCAGGTCTGTCATTCACGGGGTCACTATGAGTGGTGTATGATTCTGCTGCACATAATAACAACAGAGGGTGGAGCGGGGAGGGAGAACTGAGATGTGTGACATGTACACTTTGAAAGGAAGAAAGGGGAGCCATTTGGGTTGAGAGTTGGTCTGGAAAGAAGGCTTGGGGCTCCATCTCAGTAACCACTCTCAGGGGGTTGGTGTCCATGACGTTTTCCCATCATGATGTGGAGGATCTAGAGGAGGAAGAAGGGGGCTGTCAGATCTCATCAGCAACCAGAGAAGACTGGCCGGCATGGGGCTGGAGATACTTGCTTGAAGTTAATGTTGCAAGAAAGCCAAATATGTGTGTTCATCTCTTATTAAAAACATGTTGGTGATGGACTTCACGAGGGTCCACATTTATTAGTCTGTCCTAGTGTTCTAGTGTTCTAGTGACAGTAATGGTCTTTGGAACCTTTGTCATTATTGGTCACCTGGCTTTAATGATTTGCTCCATTGCAATTGTGGGCAAGGGGGAGAGTTACAGCGTTGGCTGCATTATTATTGCATCTGTCAGAGGTCACACTATTTTCTAATGTGTCAACTCCAGGCTCAAGTCCAAGGTTGTCTGCAAGCAGGTCTGTGTCCCTGAACTACAGGACACCACACACAGCACCCTTGATCCATGCAGTCAGAGATGGTGTAGTTAATTAGAACCTCTTCTCGCTGACACCCACGTGCCCTTGAACCATGAGCGGCTGTGGCTCTTGTTATTTCTGGGCTGCTGAGCTCTGCCGGGTAACACAGAGCCTTTGCTTGTCTTTTTTGGCCTTCCAGCTGATCAGACTTGGCCAGATGCTCATGTCAGCTCCCTTCACCCTCAAATAACCCAGTGGAGAGAGAGGTAGGGGTTGAGGGCTTTTGCTTGAGGGTAGAAATGTTTGCCAAGGGCTGGGGTAGAGAGAGGGATTTGCTGTTCAGGGCTGTCATACTCTTATTTTCTTTTTTGTTTTGTTTGCTGAGAATTTACACAGCAAAACATGCACACTCATTCAATAATTTCTACATGTACAATTTAATGACTCAGATTTGATTCTTTACAATCCTTCTCACTTTCCTATTCTGAATTGTTCTTCAGACACAAGAACACCCTGCCTCAAGGGTTTCGTTTTGGTTTTTTTCCCTATTCTTATTAGCTCCTGTGGTCAATTTGACCTCATTTAGATGATTTTAAAAGGCACCATCTTCAGGGCAGACATTTTTCACTAAATAAGCTAAATTGTTTTGTTTAAAGAACAGGGGATGTGTTTGATTTAAGGTTTAAAGATGATCTCAAGGTCATGTTTTCAGAGGTCCTTCCAGCCTCCACAACTCCAGGAAGTCTGGATTCTGTGAAAATTTGACATTTTCTTTTGTACTTTCCCTATTTTGAGCAAGATTCCTTGACAAGAATCTCTGGTTAAAGCAATGTGTAATGATAGTGTGCTACTTTCCTCAAGAAAGGGAAAGTTTAAAACTCTGCCTTCTGAACAGCTTGCCCTTTAAAAAAAAATCCATATTATTGAATGATACAAGAGCTGTTACTGATGCTGCCCTGGCCTTTAAAGTTGTGTGCCTTTCACCAAAGAAGCTTTGTACCTAATTTAGAACTCTCTGAAAGCTTTAGTTTTCATTAAAGCAAATGCCATCTCTTTCTCTTGGTCAGGAGATATTTTAGAAAATTACAAAAGATGTTGAATGTAGCCTGGGTTATATGATTTCTTTCTTTTACTTCAAATAGTGTATCGGGAGCACACACATGCCCTTGGTGAAATTTGCAATGAGATGAAAGCGAATCTTAGAAATTTATTTTTAAAACAATGTAGATATTATTTTTTTAAAA
The DNA here is from genome assembly GCF_000299155.1 of Elephantulus edwardii. Lineage (NCBI taxonomy): Eukaryota > Metazoa > Chordata > Mammalia > Macroscelidea > Macroscelididae > Elephantulus > Elephantulus edwardii. The sequence goes on along the minus strand of NW_006399901.1, from coordinate 5,278,788 downwards.
ATTTATTTTATTTTATTATTTGTGTGTGTGTGTGTGTACTGTCAGATCAGATCTGACTGGTATAGGAGGATTGTTCCTCCTTCTCCAGCAGAGCATCTGGTGGATTTGAACCCTGCACCTCTGGGATTGCAGTACACCTTCTTGGCACTAGGCCACCAGAGCTCGCCATAGATATTATTTTTTAATAATGATAAACAACAGAAATATTTTCATGATGAGGCAATATTTCCCCTTAGTTTTTGTTAGTAAATATAAAAAGATTGATGTATCCTCAGCTGCAAATATCAATAAGCCCAGTCAATAGTGGTTTTAACCATAGTGTGTACTGTCAAAATCAACCCAGAGCTAACCTTCCAGTGGGTTTTCTGAGGCAACAAATTGCAAGTAAAGAGATTACCCATCTTTCTTCTGTGGAGAGGCTGGTAGTGCAAGTCCTTACCGGTAAGCATCAGGCCGGTGGTAAATGGTATGTAATTCCTTACCGTTTAGCCTAAGCTCCACTTACCACTCAGCTGCTCCTTGGAGGCTAGGATTTTGAAGCTCTGTCTCACATACTTTAGGCATTTGGCCAGGAGGGACCAGTCCTTTGAGAAGGACATCATGCTTGGAAAGGTGGAGGGAACGACCCCAGATGAGATGGATTGACATAATAACTAGGTTAATGGGGGGAGGTGTGTCAGAGACAGTGAGACTGGCTCAGGATAGAGCAGGCTTCAGCGTTGTTATACACAGGGTCGCTATGGTCGCAAGCGAATCGACAGCACATAACAACAACAACAACAACATCAGAGCTCTCTCTTTACTCATTAGAATGATTTTTGTTAGCAGCAAGCCCAGAATCCTGACATTGCGGGGCAGATTCATCAGATCAACAATTGATATTGATAAAGACACAACATCTTTGTGTCTGTTTCGTCCTTTGCATCTTGGTCATTTTATCTTGTGCTTGAGAGCTCATAGTCACAACATGGCTGTAGTGTCAGATGTCATATTTATTTACAACAAATGAGATTAAATAGAGAAGAAGCAGTCATAAAAGATTTTCATTTACAAGGTTCTCTTGGTTTGGGGAAGGGAAGACCTCCAGTAAACTCACCATTGCTTGTTGTAGGTCAAATGTGCGCCACAGGAAGAAGGTAAGGTATTATGTCAATTTGTTTACACCAATTATGAGATCCCCTGTAGGTCTGGAGAAGGGCCTATATCTCCCATAGGATCAAAAGATACCCACAAGCTTCCTGACTATAAGTTGGGAACTTATTAACATGGAAGAAAGATGTTACCTATTGCACGAGCAGTGGCTAAGAGCTATAATTTATGAAACAGAGATTCGTAGAATAGAGTTGAAAGTCTAAAATTTAAAGCACCATATTGCTATGGATATATAATCCACGGAGTTTTAAGCAAAACTATTTTTGTTGCAAGGAACAGAAGTTTTAACAAGGTAACTCACTTGCTCTGGTAAGTTATCCAAAGGGCCAAAAAGCCTTGGAAGGGGAAATCGTATTTGGAAAAATAGAAGGTCAAAGAAAAAGAGGAAGACAGACTCTCAGAGAGAATTGACATGGTGACTGTGACAGTGGGCTTGAACACGGTAGAGATTGTGAGCATTGTGCAGGGTAGGGCAAGGTGCCCTCTGTTATACACAGGGTCTCTTGAGTTGAAGTAGACCCAACAGCACACAAGAACAGCAAGAGCAACTCAGATTAGGGAAGGGGTTTATTATAAGATCAGGGAGCTTTGCCGCTAAGCTGTAGGGAGTTGAGCTGCTAACCCAACGGCTGTAACTCTCTGGTAGTTTGAATCCACCAGTGGCTCCACAGGAGAAAAGTGGAAAATTTCCTCTCATGTGATTGATTTACAGCCTCAGAAACCCAACGGAGAGCAAACTATAAGTCGGTTCTGACTTGACAACACTGAGTTGAGTTAAGTTTGAGATCAGCAGTTAATTTCCAATAGGGGACAGCCTGGAAATGTACATGAGTGAAGTCTGAAATCAGCAAGGCCTAAGAAGTGACAGGAGGAGAAAAGGATGTGGTTGAAAAGCACAGACCCCACCCTAAGGGCCTGGCCACAGCGTGGCTCTGACTGATGTCCTTGCACTCTGCATCCAGCATGGCCAGATCTTCCCACTTTCAAGGCATAAATCTTGGATTTGCATGTGCCATCTCCAATTTTTAGTGTGTTGGATCAAATCTGTTTAACATGTTGCTGCACACTTTTAAATTGACAACAGTGCTTAGAAACACATTTGCCGTCATTTGCGGCAACATGTTAAGTGGTGTAGGCAACAAATGAAGCACATTTGCAGGCTGGGATTGCCAGTAGCCTGCCAGCAGTAGGCAGCCTCTCAAAGATTAGGGGGTGAAGTCCACAGTGGACAAGGAAACTGGCAAGCCAGCAGGGCCCTGGGCAGCCCCTCTTTGCTCTATGCTCTTCATTCCTGCCCCTCTCTGAAGAGCAGCCTCCATCTGCTCCCTCTTGGCTCCTGGGCTCACAGGACCAGGCAGATGGCTTTGATTCCCAGCGATTCTTTGAGCTTGTAACTCAGCTCTGCAAATTGGTTTGACTCAGCTGTTCAGCATCCCACTTCCAGATTTTCAGGCAAGGACTCTGGCCTCATTTACAGTTGGTTCCAGTTGAATCATTTTAGTGTGATATAGAGCAACAGACATAACTGCTTAAACCTACCCTTTCATCAAGTGGGACAATTGCTGAACTTAGGGGCAGTAAGATTTATAAAGACCTAGGAGGTAGAACAGAAGTAGTGAACATGTTATTATGCCAATTAACTGGGATGTTTCATGAAACATGGTGAGTTGATCTTTGAGAAAGATACCAAAGAAAGACCCCAATTTAGGGCTTTCCTTGGTCAGGCGCGACCCCGGGCAGCTCACACCAGAAGCACTTGATGCAAACACACGAGGCTTTATTGGCGGAACTCTGGGTCGACTCGTATCTCTCACAGGAGACAAGGGAGTCGACCCTGAGCAGAGAGAGCAAGGGGTTTAGGGGTTCTTTGGTGTGGAGATTGCTCATTGGCTCTTCGGAAAAGCGAAAGTTCAGTCCCAGGTCAGCCACTTGCTGTTGATGCCAGTTAAGATACAGGGTGTTTGTTCCCTTTGTGGTCGGCTAGTTCCTGGAACATAAACGTTTACACAAGACCAAAAGTACAGGTTCTTTTTTTAATTATTATTTTATTATTTTTGTGTGCGTGTACCGTCAAATCAGATCTGGCTGGTACAGGAGGAGATTGCCCCTCCTTCTCCTGCAGAGCATCTGGTGGATTCGAACCGTGCACCTCTGGGATTGTAGTTGCAGCTTCTTGCCACTAGGCCACCAGAGCTCCCCCCAAGTACAGGTTCTTACAACACTGGGTGTGGGGACATTGTTCAAAAATTTTTCTTTCACCAAGAAAGACAATTCATTGAGAGAAAGGTAATGTTTTCCCAATTCATCAAGCTGCCAAGAAGACACTGAAATTATTGTTGCAGACAAGGTTGAGGGAGGAAAGCAGAAAGGTTAAAAAAATAAAATGAAGGAATCAACTAGAAGTTGAAGAACTTCTTCATGTCACTTGAATTCTTAATCTTGGGATAGAATCATGGGGAAGCCACTTTCAGAAGTTTTTTTGCTCTGGTCACTTAGTGGTAAAGAGTTGTGCTACTAACCTAAAGGCATGTGGTTCAAATCCACAAGCTGTTTTGCAGAAGAAAGATGGGCAAGTTCCTTCCCTGGGCTTTACAGTCTCTGAAAGCTCAGTGGAGTTGGCTCCGACTTGATGGTACACAACAACAACAACATTGTTTACAAAAAAAGACATGAAAATGAATTTGGGTCTGAATGCAGACGTCTCCAATTCCATATACACGGCTGAATTCAATGTGGTGTTGTTGCTAAGGGATTTCTGTGGATATCTGGATTGGACTAGTAGAGGTCACACTCCTTGAAGAATTTTAGGGCAAGTAAAGATTATTTTGGTCAAAAATGGCAATGTTTTTGGAAGTTTCTTTTACCTCATGAACTTTGTAAAATATCCTCAGCCTTAATATGACTGAGGCTGTTGTTGTTGTTGTTGCTGTTGTTGTTGTTGTTAGGTGTCCCTGAGTCTACTAAGAATTATAATGACTCTATGGGTAATCAATCTGAATCCTGCCCTATTCTGTGTCATCCTTATCATCTCTGATAAGCTTGAGTCCACCGTTACAGTGACTTGTCAATCCACCTCATTAAGGATCTTCCCTTCTTTTGCTGACCCTTCACCTTTCTAACCATGATAGCCCTTTTCCAAGGACATGCCTCTCCTAATAACATGCCAAACAAGTGACAGAATAGATGACTTTGAGTTGAGTCATTGGAGAAGAGAACTGAATATCCTAGAGAATGCCAAAAGAACAAACAAATATGTCTTGGAGAAAGTGCAACCAAGATCCTCCTTGGAGGCACGGATAGTGAAGCTTTCTTTCACCTATTTTGGGCATGACTGTGAGTAGGAGAGAACTAATTCCTCTTCAGTGTGCTTATAGAAAAGTTAGGAAAGAGGTCAAATGAGTTCTTTTATAACTGCTTCACCCCAATTTGAGGTTCATTGTTGTGCAATAGTTGAAAGTGAGAATCTTTCTGACTCTGAGTCTCCCTCTTGTACCCTGCCTAGATGTTGGCCTCAGGTTATCTCTCTGTGCCTTGGTGTCCTCAACTATAAATGGAGTAATGGCCACCACAGAGGGTTCTTTGTGAGGATTAGAGTAATGTCTTCAAGATTTAGGACAGAGCTTGGTGCCCAGCAATACTATAATAAATGTTCTTGTTGTTGACTCTCTTTTCCTTCTTAGCTTGGATCTGGCAGAACTCATCTTCATGATGGAATGCATGGGAAGGATAGACAGGGGAGCTTGGGATGGGCCTGGGATCGGGCAGGCCAGTGAGACCTCTTCATAGGATGCTGCTCACCTAAGATGCATGGAAGTTTCTAGGCTCTGTCCTTTTTATAACCTCCTTCTAAAACAAAACAAAACAAAAACAACAAAAAAAACACCACAAAACAAAACAAAACAAAAAACCAAGAAAAACCAAACCCATTGTCAAGTCATTTCCAATTTATTCCTTTCCCAAAAGACAGAGTAGAGCTGACCCATAAGATCTCTAACGCTATAATACTGCAAACTGCCACATCTCTTTCCCATGGAGCAGCTGGTGGGTTCACACAGCTGACCTCACAGTTAGCAGCCAAGAACTACATCACTGCACCACCAGGGCTTCTTTCACAAATTCCCAGGTGAAAATTAAGAGATTGAGACAGGTGACGTGGGATGGAGATTGGAAGGTCCATTTAGGGCCTTCAAAACCCTCTGAGAGTCTGTCCCACCAGAGAGTGAAGCTGGGAGAGAAGAGAGACAGTAACCCTACTCCCCTCACCCCCCAAAAGGAAGTGTGTTTGGTCGCTTTCATTTCCTACGGAATGGCTTCCTTGCGGGATTATTCTTCAGGTAATCCTTCCTCAGGTTATATGGTATCTACGGTGAGTGGCTGGGTGGCCTAGTGGCAAGAAGCTGCACTGCAGTCCCAAAGGCACACAGTTCAAGGCCATCAACTGCTCCGCAGAAGAAGGATGGGCAGTCTCCTCCTTTGCAATTAACTGCCTCAGAATACCCACCAGAGGGTCAGCTATGGATTGGTTCTGACTCAACAGTACACAATAACAACAACATGGGACCATTCAGTGAACACATTGAGCCAGGTGGCATTCTGGACATGGAATAGATGTCCTATTTGACTAGTTCAGTGCCTCTTCTGTCTCCTCCACCCTCCAGCTTTCCATGTATCTTTCTATAATATAGTCTGTTACAGTCTCATCTAAAGTGTATTCCATGGCATTTGTTGGAACTCTTGGGGAAATAAAAGCCTCCATGGTAAGCTAGGTTTAGGAAGCTCCTAGGCCAAACAATATTGGTTGAATGCCTTGGTTGCAGAACTTTCCAGAACCTTTAATGCGTTGGCATGACTAGAAATCAAGTCACTTAAGCTCAACAAGCTTCGATGCTCTAGGCTCTGGGCAGCAGCTGGCTGGCCTTTTTGATATTCTGAACTCTTCTTCCTTCTTTTCGTCAAAGGTCTCATGGAATAACAGCCCATTGCTGTTCATCCTCTCAGGCCTGAACTGGGCTAAGGAACACTCTGGAAAGGGTGAGGAGAGTGCAGGGACCAGAGGAAGCCTGAAGTCAGACTGGATTTTCCTTTATGAACGAACTTCATGGTCTCCTCTCATCTCATATTTTTGTAGGGAAAAAAAGTCAAGGCTGAGGGTAAGCAGTCTTTTATAGAGAAGCACTTAATTACTTGGTTCAGGAGATTACACAGGATCTTTTATGTGGTACAGGGTCCCTGCAGTCATTACAGGTGAGATGGTGGCTTCCTGGACAACTTTCTTTCTTCCAGGACTTGTCCAAAGAGCCTGGTTGCCTCCAGGGCACAGCCCCAGTGAATGGTGAGCCCATAGCCTCCATGACCATAGTTGTGGATGACCTGGAAGAGGTAAGAGAGGAGGCGGCTGAGTCAGCAAGGAACAATGGAGAAGGGCTGAGGGATGCTTCCTGAGGGGTTCTGGGCAAAGCTTCTATGACCCTGAACTTCTCAGCAGCCTGATAAGATAGCTGTTGGTAAGTGCCATCAAGTCAAGTAAAACTCATTGTGACACTATAAACAGCCAACCTTAACCCTGCCCTATTCTATGATATTATCACCATCTCTGAAACATTCAAGCCCATTACTGAAGTCACTGTGTCAACCCATCCTATTGAAGGTCTTCTTCTCTTTCACTGACTCCCCCCCATTTATCCAAGAAAGATGTTGTTGGTATTATGTGCTGTCGAGTCACTTGCGACTCATAGTGACCCTGTGTACAATAGCTCTGAATTCTGCTCTATCTGAGCCAATCTCACTGTCCCTGACATACGTACCCCTATTATTCCAGTTACTGTGTCAATCCATCTCATCCAGGATCTTCCTTTCCTGTGCTGTCCCTCCACCTTTCCAAGGACCAGTCCCACATGCCCAAAGTATCAAAATCCTAGCCTCCAAGGAGCAGTCCGATTTCACCCTCTCCAGGACAGATCTGTTTGATCTCTTGGCAGTCCACGACACCACAACTCAAAGGCATTAATTCTTCTATCATCTTTATTCATTGTCCAGCTCTCTGATGCATACTAAGTAATTGTGAGGACCATGACTTGAATCAGGCATACCCTAGTCACTAGACTGAGATCGTTGCTCCTCAGTACTCTAGAGAGGGCCCTGACAACAGACTTTCCCAATGCAATTTATCTTTTTATTTCTTGGGTACTCATACGAAGAGTGTTGATTGTGAAGCCAAGCAAGCTGAAGCTATTAACAATCTCAATCTCTTCTCCATCTACCATGATTTTGGCAATTGACCCAGGGGTGATAATCTTTGTTTTCTTGATGTTATGATTCAATTCATATTGCAGATTATAGTCCTTGACCTTCTGCAGCAAATACTTCAGGTCCTCCTTGATTCAGCTAGCAAGCACATCATCTGCACAGCACAGGTTGTTGATGAGTCTTCCTCCAATCCTGATGCCACATTCCACTTCATAAAGCCCAGCCTCATAAAAGTCATTGCAAAAACAGAGGAAGAAGAAAAGACCAAGTTGGATGTTAGAAGAGACTCTGAATATTGCATGAGAGCACCAAAAAGCCAAAGCAGAAGGAAGAAATCAAGAAGTTAAGGAATGGAATAGAAGATTTCAAAGGCAGCACGGGAAGACAAAGCAAAACATAATGAAATGTACAAAGAACTGGAGTTTGAAAATCAAAAGGGATGACTGGCTCTGCATTTCTTAAGCTGAAAGAACTGAAGAACAAATTCAAGCCTTGAGTTGCAGTACTTAAGGAAGGATTCTATGGACAGAATGTTGAATGATCCAGGAAGCATCAAAAGAAGATGGAAGGAGTACACAGAGTCACTGTACCAAAAAAGAATTGACTGACACAGAATTTAATGAAATAGCATATGATCAAGAGGCAATGGTGATGAAAGAGGAGGTTCAAGCTGCTCTGAAGAAATTGGCAAAACCCCAGGACTTGATAGAATACCAATTGACATGTTTCAACAATTAGATACAGCCTTAAACACGCTTACCAAGTTGTGCCAAGAAAGCTGGAGATCAACTCCCTGGCCAACTAACTTGAAGAGATCCCTCTGTATCCCATTCCAAAAAGAGGTGATCCGACACAGTATGGAAATTGATAAACAGTATCACTAATATCACACCCAAGCAAGATCCTACTGAAGATTTTCCAAAAATGATTGGACTCCCAGATGTGCAACCAGGGTTTAGAAGAAGCTGTGACACTACATTTTAGACAATGTCTGATGGATCTTAGCTGAAAGCAGAGAGTACCAGAGGAATGTTTATCTGTGTTTCATTGGCTATGCAAAGACATTTGACTGTGTGGATCACAACAATTTGTGGTTGACTCTGAGAAGAATGGGAATCCCAGGACACTTAATTGTACGTAGGCAAAATCTATACTTTGACCAAGAAGCAGTTGTCAGAACAGAGCATGGAAATGGCATAGTTAAAAATCAGAAGATTTACCTCGGGGATGCATCCTCTCTCCATAACTTTTCAATCTAGATGTGGGACAGATCATTAGGGAGACTGGACTTGATGAGGTGGATGTGGCATCCAAGCATGAGACCCCCTCCAGTGAGTAGCTTCATGTAGCCTAAAGTCCAAAGTATCAAAAACTAAACTTTGCCAACTTTTCCTCCAAGGAGCTTTCTGGCTGCTGCACTTTCTCCAAGACATATCTAATTGTTCTTTTGACAGTCCATGGGATATTCAGAACTCTTCTCTAGCACCACAAGCCAAAGGCATCAGTTCTTCTTCTGCCATCCTTATTATGTTACCCTTTACTGTCGTCCAGCTTTTTGACGCATAGCAGGATAAGATAGTGGGAGCCTTCAAAAGGGCAGGAAGGACATTGTTTCGGGGGGCTGAAGGATAACACCCTAGACTCTTTTCTTTCCTCCCCTGCCCCAAGTTTCTTTCTTTTTTAAAAATTTGTATTCTTCTCCTTTTTTTTGGAAATAGACCAACAAGGCACATACTCAGCCCAGGAAGAAGAGTCAGTTCGTAGACTTCCCCTTCACATTATTGCCAGTTTCCCAAATCATCATCCTCCCTCCCATCATGCTGTGATGAACCCTCTATGTCGGTGGATTGACTCTTTTGCCCACTATGAGAGGAAGGAGAGGCAGGGAGACCATATACACGGGTCTAGTTAATGTGCTAATTCTTTTTGGGAGGTAGAGGTAAGACTTTTGGGGCCTTCTTCAAGGTTAGTACCATTAGTGGGGAGTTCAGCTTCATATGTGACTCTCCATTACCTTCTGAACTTGATGTACCACTGACCCCATCTTCCTGCAAACGCACATACTGCTTTATATACGCATGTGTGACATATCCTATGTATGCGCCCATACACACCTGCTTATATGCATACACAGAAAGTCCTTACATGCATACACACAACTCTTGCATATACACATACATACATGTTTATAGACACATATACACACATACCCAATATGATATGATATATGGTATGGTATGGTATGGTATGGTATGTTAAGATACAGTGTGGTGTGGTGCGGTGCAGTGCGATGCGATGCGATGCGATGCGATGCGATATGAAATAATGTACCTGGGAGGAGCAGTGACCCAGGGAGAGAGGATTAGGTGGGATTGCTTTCCTGGTAGACACCCATTCACCACGTCTTTCAATCTGTCCCTTCCATGTTTTCATTAAGCCCATTTTCCTACCTCATGAAAGAGATGCATGAGAGATGATGTTGTTAGTGCCATCGAGTCAAGTAGGACTCATAAGCACCCTGTGAACAAGTCTAAACCCTGTTCTACCCAGCACCATCCTCATCACGTCTGACATTGCTGCAGTCACTGTACTGATCCATCTGATTGAGAGTCTTCAGGTGGAGACCTTTCCAAGCATGATGCCCCCCTCCAAGGACTAGCCCCTCCGAAGCATTTGTCCAGAGTATGTAAAATGAAGCTTCGTCATTGTTGCCTCCAAGGAGCTCTCTGGCTGTGCTTTCCCCAAAGCCTATTGGTTCACCATGAAATTAGCATCCAGGAAATAGCTCTGAAGTGAGAGAAAGGCTCTAACTGTACCCAGCCCTGCCCCCCAGCAGTGGTGGGACTCAGACAAGTGGCTTCACCTTCCTGAGCTCCAGCTTACTTGCCAGAAGCCTGGGGAGGATAGACTCTATCCCAAAGAGCTGCCAAACTTGCCAATATGTCTGGCACAAGCTAAAGACTGAATCAGTAGCTATTTTCCTTCTACTCAACCACAGGCCGGACCTGCCCTTTGACTTTGCCTTATGACTTTGAGCATAGTCTTTCCTATTGCTGGGACTCACTTTCCCCAATTTAAGCAGACAATCAGCCATCACTCCTCTCACTTCCAGGTCAGCCGGAGGTCAGAGCTATCTCGCTGGAGGTGAGGGAGATTGCTTTCCTTGTCAGCTGAACATACCTCTGTATTTGAAGGTCCAAAGTGAAGCTGTTCTCTTTCCAGGCGAATCTGGGAGCGCACTGGCCGGAGGCCGGTCCATTCACCAACGATTTTTGCATCCTGGGTGGAGGGGAGGGGGCAGAGTGTTAGCAGCTTTTTTTCTGGATAGTTTTTCCTTTGTTGATTCTGTCCTTTGAAGGTTGGAGGGAGTTTGTGTTTGTAACACCTTTACCATCATCACAGCCACTTGTATTAGCTATCACCACCATCCCCTCATTTACCAGCTCCTAACATCATTCGTCATTAGTTATTTTCTCCACCAACTCTATCACCTGCTCCACCTTCGTTAACCACCACCACCATCAACCATCACCTGTAATAGCATCCTTACTCACTGTCACCTCCCCAGCCTCGTGCTCATTCTCAAATATCTTCATCACCATCCATCCTGGCACCCTTCCACCCACCCACGCTCAGCACCACCAGGACCGTTATCCTCACCAACAGGTAGGAAGGAACACTGAGGTTTCTCTAATAAATACATCTTCTTGTGAAGACAAAGGAAATTCTGGGATGTTTCCTCATGAGACAGCTCTCTCAGCCACAGCCTGGTAAATGTCATAGTCCATAGCAGGGACTTTCCCACACACAGTCAGATTCTGGAATGTTCTATAGTCACCGGGCTGGGATGAATGTGCCCAATTACCTAAGGAGCTGGATCTCCCCCTTCTCAAGTTTGGAAGATTACAAGCAAAATATGGGGACCCTGGTCCAAGAGAGTGGTAGCCCCTCCCCATCATACCTTCAGAGAGGGATCCAGGCTGCAGCAGCCTTCCCAAATGGTTCTGTGGTCCCGAATGTCATTTGTCTCTTTCCAGTTCCCCAGCTGGAAGATGCCTCCAAGAGTTACTTTCTGAAGCCTATGTAAAGGTGAGGGGTGATGGTGAAGAGAAACAAAGCCTTTGAGATAGATTAAGGTTCATTATCATGTTCATCCATTCAACACCATGGCTGTGCAGACAACCACGACCATCAGCATTGTTGTCTCTGCAATCTCATCACCACCACCCCCGCAACTGCCACAGTCCTCACCAACAATAACCACCACCTCCAGTTCCAGTATTATCATCGCCATTAATATTGTCACCTCCACTAAGGTCATAGTCTTCACAATTGCTTGCTATGTGTCAGAAAGCTGGATGATGACCCGGGATAATAGGAGAATTGATGCCTTTGAGCTGTGGTGCTGGAGAAGAGTATTGCGTATACCATGGACTGCTAGGAAAACAGGTTCGTCCTGGAGAGGGTGAGACCAGGTTGTTCCTTGGAGGCAAGGATTCTGAAGCTTTGTCTGACATATTTTGGACATGTTGCCAGGAGGGAGCAGTCCTTGGAGAGGGACATCATACTTGGAAGGATGGAAGGATGGCACAAGAGAGGAAGATGGGTTGATACAGTGACTGGGGTAATGAAGGTGGGTGCATCAGAGACAATAAGTTTGGCTAAGGAGAGAGCAGGTTTCAGGGCTATTGTACACAGTGTTGCTATGAGTTTCAAGTGACTCGACAGCACATAACAACAACTAACAAAGTGATCTTCACTATCACTTTTACTGCCACCAATAACATTATTTTCATTAACCCTAATCATCATGTCTACGGCAACATGGGCATCACCACTGATGGTGTCATCACTACCACAACACTGCCACTGCCTTTGAGCCTCTTGTGGCTGCTACATTATTAACACCGTCACTGACAGTGCTGTGTCCCTCAACACCCGCGCCCTCCTCCACTTCCAATCATCACCATCGTCAGCATTGAGCTTCTCACTAGTAACCACCTCAGTTCACCAGCACTAATATCACCTCTCTCTAATCCTTATCCATATCATCGTCCCTTCCTGAACATCAACTCCTCTCTCTCCAGCCCTACTGAGGAGGAATGATGTCAGTTTGAGGACTAAAGTGCACTCAATCCAGGCCTTCGTCTTTTCAATCACTTGCTATGCATCCAAGAGCTGGACAATGAATAAGGATGACAGAAGAATGGATGCCTTCGAGTTGTGATGTTGGAGAAAAATACTGACTATCCCACGTCCATGCCAAACAGATAGATGTGTGTTAGAGAAGATACAGCCAGAGTGCTTCCTGGAGGCAAAGCTGATAAAGCTTCATCTCACAGGCTTTGAGCAGGTTGTTACTGTTGTGTCCTCTAGCAGGTTTCCAGAGGCAGTTAATTGTACAGAGGAAGGCTGCTCATCTTTGCCCACCATGAAAGGAGAAGAGCAGCTGATGGATTTGAATCATGTAACTCTGGGTTAACAGAGCAACTCCTTACGACTAGGCCACCAGAGCCCCCTAAGCATGTTGCTAGGAGGAGCTAGTCCTTAGAGAGAGATATCACGCTTAGAAAGGTGGAGGGTTGGTGAAAGAGAGGAAGACCCTCAACCAGATGGATTGACAAAGTGGCTGCTGAAATGGGTTTAGTGTGTCAGAGATTGTGAGGATAGAACAGGATGTTAGAGTTTAGATCTGTTGTTCATAGGGTTGCTGTGGGTCATACTCAACTCAATGGCACCTGAGAACAACAACAACAACAATATTGTCGTCTTGTCAACACCACCAGCATCTTTTCTGAAGGTGGGAGGTCCTTTTCATTTTTATTGTGATTTGAATGATGTCCACAAAGCAAATTCTTTTTCCATTCACCCACTTTGTTTTATGACAATACCACATTTCAGAACTGTTTCATTACAATGTGCACAATGTAGTCATACTTTCCCCACTTCCTTCCTACAATCCTTCTGTCCTATCCCTTCCTGCCTTCAGGGATTCATCCTCTGGCAAATGCTGCTCTTTTGACCTTCTATGAGTAGTTTTTCTAATGGTGAATGCCTCCCTGGTGTTTTTAATCTCCTTAAGCCCCTATTTATTGTTTGACTGGAAGGTGAATTTTGCTTCAGCTTTAGAGGATAACAAAGAATTGTATTCTTTTTTTTTTCCAGCTTCCTTGTATCTTTATTGAAAATTATCAGGAAGTAAGGATTACATTCTTGAGGGTTCCACCAGTGTCTATTAAACCAGTAAGGCTAGCCTGTATTATGTTTTGTAGTTTCATTCCACAATTTCCCCCACTCTTTCTAGGATCTTTTCATGCGATTCCTTTTATTGTGATACCCAGGCACCAGCTCATTCTTCTGGTCCAGAGTCTCAGGAAATTGAGGTTTGTTATGGTCCATTATTAGTCCATTGAGCTAACTGTGTGAATACATCTTTGCTTTTCATCCCTTTTCTTTGTTTCAGATAGATAGAGACCTACAGTTACATCTTAGATGACTGTTCACACACTTTTAAAAAAAACTTACACATTTTTAAGATTCTAATATCTACTTGGTGCCTTTGAGCTGTGGTGCTGGAGAAGAGTATTGAATATACCATGGACTGCTAGGAGAACAGGTTCATCCAAGAGAGCGTAAAACCAGAATGCTCCTCGGACATGAGGATTCTAAGGCTTCATCTGACATACTTTGGACTTGTTACAAAGAGAGATCAGTCCTTGGAGAGGGACATCATGATTGGGAAGGTGGAGGGACAATGCAAGAGAGGAAGACCCTTGATGAGACGCATTGATTCCGTGACTAGAGTAATGGGGGTAGGTGTGTCAGAGACATAAGATTGGCACAGGATAGAGCGGGGTTCAGAGCTGTTGTACGGGGTCATTATGAATCACACAGGATTTGATAGCACATATAACAACAACTTATCACAATAGGATGTAGACCATTGTTTTTGTAGACTATTTTACACCAATTGACCTTGATGTCTCCCATGACACTGGTCCCAAGGCACTAGGACCAGTGCTTATTCTCTCAGGAACCATCAGCATTTTAAGTACCATCATCACCTCCCCTATTCATATCAAAACACCACCATCAACCGTGGTCACCATTCCCACAGCCACACCCATTGTTGATATTCCTATCAACTCTAATGGCATTGCCATCAACAATTGCAGCTCCTGTGTCCAACATCCCTACTACCGACATCCAAAAGCATTCGAACATTCAAGTTTGACCCTGACCAAAGCTCAGTTCTGCCTTCCTTTGGGATCAAATGGCTCAAACTCCTTCAACATACATTGGAGGAAAAACAAATGAAAAGGCATCCCTTTGTCTACCCTGGGCCAGTCAGCTTTTTACCCTGGGATGATGTACGGGGACTTGTAGATGCCATTGTCCGGATCATGAGTGATGACAAAATGCTTCATCCAGGGAGCATCAACCTGTTGATGGAGGAGAGAGAAACCTCATCAGAGGAGCTCGATCAGGGCTTCCTCCTGCCCTTGCTCCCTGTGATGATTGGATGTTCTGAAAAAATTGCCAAGGGTACATTCATTAGCCCTCCAATGGCCCCTCTGTCCCAAGTCCCCACCTGACTGCTTGCAGCAAGGGCCACTCTGAATGAGAAACACTTCTGCCCCCAAAACAACACATTCTCCCCCGCACAGCCACAGACAGGACCCATCATGTGTGTAGACACATACATACACTTTCCCCTGTGTCACGAAGGGGTGTGCCCATTGATACTCATGTGTGTACACAGCCAAACACCCCCATGAATGCACAGAAGGATGCTTTACATGTAATCTGTATAGGCACACACGTGCAGCCCCAAACACGAAGGAGTGCCCAAGCACATTCTCTTATGCTGTCACATATGCACAAACAGGCATGTGCTCGTACACATGTTCACACATGCAGTGGGAGGCTGTGAGGAATAACGGTTAAACAGGCTCTTACATGAGACTGCCTGGGGTTTTGTTCCAATGGCATTACTCATTCTGTGTGAATTTGTGAGTTGGTCAACTCCTCTGGGCCTCTGTTGTCATTAGGTGCCATTAAGTTGAGCACGACTCAGTGACCCTATGAATAAAAGATCTGAACCCTATTTTATCCTGCACCATCCTCACACTTCCTGACACACAAGAGCCCATTGCAGCAGTCCCCCTGTCAATCCACCTAGTTGAGGGTCTTCCTCTCCATCGCCGACCCTCCACCTTTCCCAGCATCATGTCCTTCTCCAAGGAATAGCCCCTTCCAGCAACATGCCCGAAGTAGATGAGTTGAAGTCTCATCATTCTTGCCTCCAAAGAGCACTCTGTACGTACCCTCTCCAAGACTGTTTGTTCTCTTGGCTGTCCATGGGATGTTCAGTGCTTTTCTCCAGAACCACAGCTCAAAGGCATCAATTCTTTTTTCTGTCATCCTTATTCATTGTCCAGGTCTCAGATGCATAGCTAGTAATCGGAAAAACTATAGCCTGCATCAGACGCACTTTAGTCCTCAAACTGACACGACTCCTCAATAATTTGGAAAGGTCCCTAACTGTAGATTTCCCCAGTGCAATGTGTCTCTTTATCTTCTGACTGCTGGTACCAAAGGTGTTAATTGTGGATCCAAGCAAGATGAAGCTGTTGACAGTTTCAATCTCTCCATCCATCAAAACACTGCCTATTGGTCCAATGGTAAGAATCTTTGTTTTCTTGATATTTAGATGCAATCCATTCTGAAGGCTGAGTTCCATGATCTTCTGCATCAAGTAAGGGTTGAAGGAGCTCCAGTGGTTGAGTGGTAAGGAGCTTTACTGCCAACCCAAAGGCTAGCAGTTCAAATCCCCAGCTGCTCTGCAGGTAAAAGATAAACATTCTTCTTCCGTGTGATTTAAAGCCTCTGTAAACTCACTGAAGGGTCAACTATGAATTGATTCTGACTCAATGACAATGAACAACAACAGGTTGTTAATAATATTGTCAATATAGTAATGTTAATATTAACAATATTAATGCTAAGAATATATTAATCAATACAATAAAAGTGCATAATGTTTGCTACCACCCCACGCAAACATAGATGCCCATGCTTTACAATCAAGAAGAACCATAAAGGAGGAAGTTTGGGCTGTTGTGTTGGTACTTGCTATTCATTTAAGAAATCTGGTAAGGAGTTGCTCTGCAAACCCAAAGGCATTCGGTTCAAATCCACCAGCCATTCTGTCGTAAAAAGATGGTTAATCTCCTCTCGTGAAATTTACTGCTTCTGAGTGGATGGCACATCATAACATAACATTCCCAGAAGGCACAGGGGCTATAAAATGGGGCAGGTCATGCCTGTTTATAGGCTTTCACACTGGCTAATTTTCAAAAAAAGTTGATCACCAGGCCTTTCTTTCGATTGTCTTGGTCTGGAAGCTTATAGGTGGCAGTAGGAAGCAAACGTTGTCATTGCGTGCCATCAAGTCAGGATTGATCCATAGCTGACCCTCTGGTGGGTTTTCAGAGGCAGTTAATGGCTTGGGAGGAGAGTTCCCATCCTTCTCTCACACAGCAGATGGCAAATTCAAACTGTGGGCCTTAAGGCTGACAGCACAATTCCTTATTACTAGGTCACCAGAGCTCCCTAGACAACACGTAAGTGCCTGGAATGTGGGGTCAGATGTAGCTCCTGCTGGGAAGAGACAGCCAGCTCTAATGGGTGTTCCTGACTCAGCTACTATCTTTCGGGATGACATAAACATGAAGCCACCCTCTTCCCATCAACAAAAACTCACCTTAATGATCTGCCCCCGGCCTGGCTGCAAGAGGGGGTCAGGCTGCAGCGCGCCTGACCACACCCCTGTGCAGTTGATGATCACGTCAGCGCCCCCTCGCGCCACCTAACAGCAATGCAAAAGGCAGGCAGAAGAAAGGCATGAAGACTGAGGGAAGGCCGCCCCTCCCTCAAGACTTCTCCCCCACTGTGGCTCTAAATCTGCACCAAATACTCCATGAGACCCCAGAAAAATCCCCTCCATTCCCTGAGCCCCAGCTGTATCAGCCCTAAAGTGAGACAGGCATTGCCTGTTCAAAAGTTTGGGATTATAAAATAATAGAACCACTCTGGAAGACGGTTTGGTATTTCCTCAAAAAAGCTGAACACAGAAATTCTATATGACCCAGCTATCCCACTGCTTGGAATATACCCTGAGAGAATGAGAATTGAGGCACAAACAGAGATTTGTACACCAGTGTTCATAGCAGCATTATTCACCGTCACAAGAACATGGAAACAGCCCAAATGTCCAACCACAATTGAATGGATTGAGAAATTATGGTAAATTCACACGATGGAATACTACACAGCACACAAGAGCAATACTTTTGTAAATCATTACCTAATTTGGGAGGAACTGGAGAGCATTATGCTAAGTGAACTAACTCAGTCCCATAACTACAAATATTGTATAAGGCCACTATTATAGAACAACTATGATGATCCAAGGGAGAAGAGGGGGGAACAGAGAGGTGAGGATGGGTTGGGGGTAATCATAGGGTTGCACAATTTGATGAGGGGGGGTGAAGGAAATGGCAAAGATCTAGTGTGAAAAATGATGTATACAAACTTTGTAAATAAACTAACATAAAATAAAAAAAGAAATGTTTGTTTCCTTTTTTTTTTTTTACTAATTTTCAGAAATAGGTTGCCAGGCCTTTCTTCCTGGTCTTAGTCTGAAATCTCCACTGAAACTAGCCATGATGGGTGCTGAATTATCAGCATAGGTGGCAGTAAGGTGCAAGTGTCAGGTACATAGGGGTAGAGGTGCAGCTACTCCTCGAACGAAGTAATCAACTTCATCTTCTAAACTCACAGGTATAAATTTGCCTCAGCTGGTCACCAAGATTTCACTGTCACTTTGATCTCTGTATGAACCAAGGCAGAATTCTTCCAGAATTGAGAAAAAGCCTAGAGCTTAGGAAAGACCCAAAGGGATCCCCCCAAAGAAGTAGAGCCCTCCCATTTTCTCTCTCCTATACTCATCTCCTTTCATCCCTTAAGCTCACCTCCTCAAAAGACTCCACTTTCCGAAGGAAGAATTGCACTCCCCTCTCAGTTAACCTGGAATGATAAGACACATCAAAAGGACACGCCAGTTTCCTTCCCTAACCTTTTCCCTCTGAGAGAGTGATAAGGGGAGCATTTCCCAAAGAACTTTCTGTAGGTATTTTCCAACAGGACACTCCTTGAACGACCATGTGGTCAATCCTGCTCATGAGAATCTTGCTCTATAAAACATCCCTGAGAATGAAGACCTAAAATAACGGTCTAAGCTCTTCATTGAGAAGATGAAAATGAGGGAGAACCCAAGGGAGAAGGGCTTGGTCAAGGTTATCTAGTGAGACAGTGTTGGGACTGGAACTTGAACCTGGGTCTCTTCACTTTTAACACAGCCCCAAAAAGGAGGGAGGCAACCTATGTTTAGCACATGATAAAATTATGTCTGAAAACTTAAGAGTCTATCTTCAATTATTATGTTAACAGCTTTAGTTTGCTTGGCTCCACAATCAAGACTCTTGGCACCAGCAGCCAGGAAATTAAAAGATGAATTGCATTGGGATAGTCTGCTGTTAGAGACCTCTACAAAGCAATTAAGAGCAACGATGTCAGTATAGAGGCTAAGGTGTGCCTGATACAGGTCCTGGTCTTTGCAATTATTTGTTATGCATCAGAGAGCTGGACATTGGCTGGGAATGATAGAAGGATAATTGATGCCTTTGAGCTGTGGTGCTGGAGAAGATTATTGAGTACACCATGGACTGCTAAGAGAACAAACAGGTTCATCCTAGAGAGGGTGAAATCAGGCTGCTCCTTTGAGGCAAGGATTCTGAGGCTTCATCTCATATACTTTGTGCTTGTTTCCATGAGAGACCAGTCCTTGGGGAGGGACACCATGCTTGGGAGGGTGGAGGGACAGCACAAGAGTGGAAAACCCTTGATAAAATGCATTGATTCAGTGACTGGGGTAATGGGGGTAGGTGTGTCAGAGACAATAAGATTGGCACCGGATAGCACAGGGTTTAGGGTCGCTATGAGTTGCAGGCACACAACAACAACAACAAGGGATTTTGGTGAGCTTGTCAATGTCACATATGAAAAGCTGCCCATGGGGAGCTCTGGCGGCCTAGTGGTAAGGAGCTGCAACTACAATCCCAGAGGCACACGGTTCGAATCCACCAGATGCTCTGCCGGGAAAAGGAGTACCAGTCAGATCTGATTTGACGGTACACTCACACAAAAATTAAAACAAAAGAAAGAAAGAAAAGCTGCCCAGGTGATTCTGATCTCTGAGACAGATATTCAGGTCTTTGTCTTTGTGCACCGTGGTGTTCAGGACCAAGGAGAGCTCCATTGGCCTAAGATTTTTTTCCTCAGGCTTTGCTGTTGCCTTACACAGAAGTAGCCCTTGAAAGAGGGAGCTCTGATGGCCCTATGGTAGAGTTGTCCTGCCAACCCAATGGCAGGTGATGGTTTGAGTCCACTAGTTGCTTGTTCATTGCTACAATACAGAGAGATAACTCTTGGAATAGGGAGTTCTGGTGGCTTAGTGGTAAGGAGTTGCACTGGCAACTCGAAGGCAAGTGGTTTGAATCCACCAACAGCTTCACAGGAGAAAGATGGGCAGTCTCCTCCTGTGCAATTTACTGCCTCTGATAACCTGCTGGAAGGTCAGCTATGAGTCGGTGTTGACTCCACTGTGATGAGGGAAGTGAGTGGTGACTTAGTGGTAACGAGTTGTACTTCAAGCTGTGGACAGCTGGCTTGAGTTCACCAGCCTCCCTGCAGGAGAAAGACAATCTCCAGTCATGCAATTTGTTGTTGTTGTGTACCATAAAGTCAGAACCAACCCATAGCTGACTCTCCAGCAGGTTTTCAGAGACAGTTAATCACACGGAAAGAGGTTGTTCATCCTTCTCCGATAAAGCAAGTGGCCTCAAACTACATGCCTTCAGGATTGCAGTGCAGCTTCTTGCCACTAGGCCATCAGAACCTATTGTAGGGTCAGCTGAGTTGGTTCCAACTTGACCTCCCATAACATCACCACCACCAACAGATAAAACAACAACATCCCTTGGACAAATCCTCTGCTGTAATCACGGCCCCTGAGAGATGCTTTGTTCAAGCTAAAAGCCCAAAGCTCACCTTTCAGTCAGCCACTCCAGGTAGTCCTTCCCTTCCAAAATCAGGCTTGTGTTGAACCAGCCATAGCTAGAGTCACAGCAGGCAAGAAATGAGAAGAAAGTGTCAGAGCCTGAACTATATTTGAAGGCTATCAGATGGTGATTAAAGTAGTCTCGTGTGAATTCCAAAGGGGACCTGAGTGACAGTTCCAGGTTGAGGGTGGAGGACTTTACAGATAGGACAAGGAAAGAATTATGTCAAACAAAACCATCCTTGACGTTAAGATACACAGTCAAGAGTGAGCTATATTTGTAGGGGATTCCGGTATGGGGTGAAGTGAGGAAAGAACAAGAGTGGCTGTCAAGAAAAGAGGAGAGAGGTCTAGGGCCATACAGACCCGACTGCGTGGCCTTGAGAAGTCACCTGATCTCTCTCAAGCTCAGTTACCTCGTTTACAAAACAAGATGATATGATGGACCTTGTAGGGCTTGGGTGTCAGAAACAAAGTGGTTGTCCATAGAAGCAAGGGGGGGGGGGGGGGGGGGGAATGGCAGTTATTGGGACTAGTCCTTGGGGGGAAAATATCATTCTGGGAAAGGTAGAGAATCCGAGAAAGAGATAAAGACCCTCAATAGGATGGATTGATACAGTGTCAGTAATCATGGGCTCAAGGGGTTGGTAAGATGGCACAGGTAGGGCACATTTCTGAACTATTATTCATAGTGTCACTTTGAGTCCTAGTTAACTCAACAGCGCCTACTGGTGGCCAAGCCCATAGGGAGTTGTGCTGCTGACTCAGAGGCCTCTCCACTCAGGAGGTTCAAATCCACCAGCAGCTTCTTTGAGGGGGAGGTGGACAATCTCCTCCCGTGTGATTTACAGCCTCAGAAACCCAATGGGTGGTCCTCTATGTGTCTGCTCTGACAACAATGAGGTCTTTTTTTTGTTTAATGTATTTTTTTTTAATCTTGTGATTATCACTGAGAGACTTAGACACCTTTGGGAGCTGAGCTTCCGAGATTTCATATCCTCTCCCCACTTTTCGGAGCCCTGCTGGCCCAACATTTAAGTGCTTAGCTGCTAATTGAAAGAACTGATGATTGGAATGCACCCAGTGACTCCTAAAGACAGAAAACTCTTAAAGTGTAGGAGCTCTGATGGACTAGAGGTAAGAAGCTACGCTGCAATTTCGAAGAATTTCCAATTCGCGGTTCAAATCCACTGGAGAAGGAGGGGAAATCTCCTTCTGTGCCAGTCGAATCCAATTTGATGGGACACAACGGAGGGAGGGGGCAAAAAGAAAGAAAAAACAAGGAAAATGCTTATGTGGTCATTCTGCTCTGTCACATGCACTTGTTATGAGTCAACTGAATGCCACTTCAAGAAACTACAACAATCTCACCCCACTTCCAGTTCAAGACCCAGCTTGGGTGATCTATCTCTCTCTGCAGGAGCTAGACAGAACAGCAGGGAACGGGAAGTACCAAGCGCCTTGGAATGGGACTGTAAGGTTTGTCTCTATCCTTTGCTTTCATCCACACAAGTCCATCTGGACTGTGGTGTCTCAGTCCCATCGTTCATGACAATAACCTAACCTGTAGTCTGGAAACATGTCCAACTCCTGGGGAGTCAGCTTCCGAAACGCCAGAACCTTATCCTTCCAGAAAGGATCCTGCAGAGGAAGGAAAGGAGCAGGGATTGGTGTAAATCACTAACAGCGGCTCCTGTGTGTCAGGCATTGTTGTATTTACTGATATAAATCCATTCCTTCCTTGCAATAATCCATTGAGGTAGACAGTATTCCTATTGCCATTTTACAGATTGACAAATAGAGGGTAAAGAATTTGAATATGGCCACACAATGATGAGCTGAGATTTGAACTCACATGCTTTGGCTCCAGAACCTATGTCTTAACCACTATACTAAAATAAGGATAAATAAAGAGTAGGAGGGAGGATAAGTGATAGGGCGAAGGTCAGAAATGGGGGAGAATGAGACAACATTGAGGGTCACCAAGGGGTGTCAGGTCACACAAGCTGGGCAGATGTGACACAGCATCACCACTATCACCTTGAACAGGTCCACTGGCTTCGCTCACACTGTTTTCTCGACTGTGGTGAAGGTGATGCTGTGAACGTAACTGAGACAATGTGGGGAAACCCTTAGTTGCATGGACCTGGCACCTGCTGAACATGGAGAGTCGACTGGAGAAGGAGAAGATCTGACTCACGAAGCAGCTGAGTCCATCCTCCAAGCCTGCTGGGCGTATTGGGCTCATCGCTGAAAATGCCCACATCTCAGCTGTCACTTCCTAGCTATGTAACCATAAGTTACTCAGTTTTTCTGCATTTCGGTTTTCTTATCTGTCAAACAGGACAACAATAGCGCTTAAACACACACATACACAGAACTGTCGTTGAATTGATTGCAATTTGTAGCAACCCTGTGTGTGACAGAATGAAACTGAGCTCCACTGAGGTTTTAATGTATTCTCTGGTGGCTCAGTAGCAAAGAATTGCACAACCAACACAAAGGTTGTCTCTGTTGTTATGTTCCATTGAGTTTCTTGCGACTCATAGGAACCCTATGCACAATACCTCTGAATGCTACCCTGTCCTGAGCCAATCTCACTGACTCTGACACACTTAGCCCCATTACCTCAGTTACTGTGTCAATCCCTCTCATCCGGGGTCTTCCTCTCCTGCACTGTCCCTCCATTCTTCCAAGCATGATGTCTTTTGTCCAAAGACTGGTCCCTCCCAGCAACATGTCCAAAGTATGTCAGAAAGAGCTTCAAAATCCTTGCCTTCAAAGAGCAACCTGGTTTCACTCTCTCCAGGATAAATCTGTTTGTTCTCCTAGCATTCCATAGTATATACCATGCTCTTCTCCAGAACCAGAACTCAAAGGTATAAATTCTTCTGTAATATTTAGTCCAGCTTTCTGATGCATACCAAGTAATTGCAAAGACCATGGCCTGGATCAGGTGCACCTTAGTCTCTAGGCTGACACTGTTGCTCTTTAGCACTCTGCTCAGTCCCTGACAGCAGGATTTCTAACTACTGATGCCAAGAATGTTGAGTGTGGACACAAGCAAGCTGAAATTGTTGGCAATTTCAATCTCATTTCCATCTATCATGATAATGCCAATTGGCCCAGTGGTGAGAATCTTTGTTTTCTTTATGTTAAGCCATATTAAAAACTTCAGTCCTTGACCTTCTGCACCAAATGCTTCAGGTCGTCCTCAGTTTCAGCAAGTAAGACTGTATCACCTGCATAATATAGGCTGCAGTTGAGTCTTCCTCCAGTCCATTAATGCCACATTCCTCCCCATAGAGTTCAGCTCCCTGAATGATCTGTTTCACATAATGATCGAAAACATGAGACAGGTCACATCCCTGACGCACTCCTTTCCTGATTTTGATCCATGAAGTGTTTCTTGTTCTATTCTGATGACTGCTTCCTGGTCTAAGTACAGGTTTCTCATGAGCACAATCATTTGTTCTGGGATTCCCATCTTCTCAGAGTTAGCCACAATTTGTTGTGATCCACACAGTCAAGTGCCTTTGCATAGTCAATGAAATACAGATAGACATTCCTCTGGTGCTCTTTGCTTTCACCTAAGATCCCTCTGCATTCACTATGATGTCCCTAGTGCCACAGCCTCTTCTAAACCCAGTTTATACTTTTGGCAGTTCTCTGTGTCCACCAGCTGTTGCCCTGGAGAAGGATGGACAATCTCCTCCTGTGCAATTTACTGCCTCTGAAAACCCACTGCAGGGCTTTTGCTGAGGGTCACAGAAGGTTCTGACTCGATGGTACACAACAATACCAAAACAACATCCTCATGGAAGAGGCTCGGGGGGGGGGCAGGATGTGAAGCATATTACATGTTGCATTGCTAACTAAAGGGTTGATGGTTCAAATCCCTGGCTGTGCCAAGAGAAGAAAATGGTCAATCTCTTCCCATAATGACCTAGTCTTGGAAACCTGACAGAGAGTCATTGTGAGTCAGGATCCACTTGGCAGCAGGGAAAGTGGGTTTGGTTTGGTTTACTTTATCAAATAAAAATAGGTCATCAGGCTTTTCCTTTGAAGCACTTGGGGAGCACTTGAACTTCTAGAATTTTCATTAGTAACTAAAGCACGTTATTCATTCGTCCCACCCATTCTTATTACTTCTAGAATTTTCATTAGTAATTAAAGCACGTTATTCATTTGTCCCACCCATTCTTATTTTCTTTTAAAAAATTAGTCTTTTAATTAAATGAGCATCTTTTTTAAGAATAAAATTTTTATTATATCCTGGTTTCCTTAAAAACTTGCATATGTTGTTTTTCACACCAGATATTTCACATTTCCTTTACTCACCCCTCCCTTCACCCATCAAATTGTGTGACCCTATGACTAAGCACCTCTGACCCCACCCCACCTACTTTCACCCCTCTGTTCCTCCCTTCCCCCCCTTGGATCCTCATACACATTCTACAATAATGGTCTCATACAGTATTTGTCCTTTTTGACTGAGTAGTATCTTTCAAAAAACTGAAGGTAAAAGTGGTGAAGAGAATGCAATTTTCTCTCAAACCAAATGTAAAAGAGGTGTGGTAAATATAAACAATGCCATTCTTCTGATTAAGTTTTTGTTGGAAAATTTAGTTGTTATTCCTTGAAAATATAAATGAGATGTATATATCCTTTACACAAACATGCAACATGTCTTTTATTGTTATCTTCTAAAAGACAAACATATATTTGAAATGCTTGTTTCATATCTTGTATGTTAAATATTTAAGAATCTAATTGATGTAAGCCTCAAACCTGCGGATGATAGATGAATCGATGCCTTTGAATTGTGCTGGAGAATAGTCTTGAACATATCATGGACCTCCAAGAAAACAAATAGGTCTGTCTCAGAGAAGGTGAAACCAAGTTTCTCTTCGGAGGCTAGGATTTTGAAGCTCTGTCTCACATACTTTGGGCACGTGGCCAAGAGGACTAGTCCTTGGAGAAGGGCATCATGCTTGGAAGGGTGGAGGGACAGGGCAGGAGAGGAAAACCCTGGATGAATTTAGGTGGGTCAGAGTCAGTGAGACTGGCTCAGGACAAGGCAGGCTTCAGAGCTGCTGTGCATAGGGTTGCAATGAATTGCACATGACTGGACAGCACATAACAATAATTGATGTAATTACAACTCTTTGGAGTTTTTCCACTTTAGGAGTAGAAAGTCAATCAATGAGTGAAAACCCAAACTTTCTGTAAATTTTCATTAAAAATCTGTTGTTGTTGTTATGAGCCAGTTGAGTCTCTTGCGACTAAATCCTGTGCCAACTGTACTGTCTCCGACTTCCCCCACACACACACAAAAAAAAATTGAAACTTGTCCTGAGACCAGTGTCTGAGGACTGATTCTTCACTGGTTTCATTGCTGAAGCCTAACCTGTTGCCACCAATTTGAGTCTGACTCCAGGCGAGCGAGCCTACGCTCTGCGGGGTAGACCTGCACTTCACAGACTTCACAGAGCTTTTAAGGTTACGACCTTCACAAGCAGGTTGCCATGCCTTTCTTCTGAGACACCTCTGGATGGCTTCACACCGCTGAGCTTTTAGTTAGTAGTTGAGTGCTTAAATAGTTTACCCAGCCAGGCACTTCTCAAAAATACCAAACCCAACCCACTACCTTTGAGTCGATTCTGACCCCCTTGGAGCTCATGGAGAGAGCAGGACAGTTCCCGGGACTTCCAAGGCTGTCAGTCTTTTCAGAAGCAGCTACCACGGTTGTCTCCCACGGAGCAGTTGGGGGATTCAAACCACCGACCTTTTGATTAGCAGCTCAAAGTTTATTTAATCTGTTGTGCCACCAGAGCTCCTCAAGGCGTTGTTGTAGTTGTGTACCGTCGGTTAAGTCAGAACTGACTCATAGCTGGCCCTCCAGCGGGTTTTCAGAGGCTGTAAATCACACAGAGATGGCCCCTCTTTGTGCTGGGGAGCAGCTAACAGACAGGAACCACGTGCCTTTGGATTGACAGCTCAGCTCCTCACCACTCTTAACTCTGCCTTATCACTAAAAGCCACTAGTTGTAAAGTGGTCAGAACAGGGCCTGGCATGTAAAAAGCTCATTAGAAGTTTCTGTGTTAGTATTTCACTCCATTTTCATAAAAAGTCCTATGATCTCCAGAGGCTCATAAAACCTTTGGGCTGAAGCAGTTCACAGCTGTCACTGCAGAACGTGCTTTACGTCTGCGCGAAGGGCGGCTCCCCCTGCGCATCAGACCCTTGATGTTCGCCGCCATAATACAGACCCTTAGAACCAAAATTATTTGAAAAGCAAGATTAGAATGTACCGTGAACCTATCTAGAGCCTAAGAGTCTTGTAACAAGGCTCTGGATTCTCCCCACATCTGACCCTGTGGTGGGGGTTCCTATCTATGTGCAAGGCTTTGTCCCCAGCCTGGAGCTCCTCTCACAGCCACAGACCCCTCACTTACCGGGACTGCTTCATGGAAGAGGTTGTAGCCTGAGATCAAGGCCAGGCCCATCTTCTTCGCGTTGGGAGAATGCATGTGGCCCAGGAGATAGTCGAAGGTCTGCAGGCTCCATTCCCTGGAAGGTACACCCCAGACCTCCATCACCTAATAGACCCAGCTGGACGGATCAGCTGGCAAGAGGCTGTGGCCAGGCTGGTGCTGACATCCCAAAGCCCAGAAATCTGTCACATTCTCACCAGAAAAGGCTCAGTTGTCTACAGGGCTTCCACCTTCCTCCACAAGCTTGGATATATGAATGCGTGTATATGTGTACTTGTAGGAATGTGTATAGGTGTACACATTGTGGTTGTTGTGTGGCATTGAGTCAGAACTGGCCCTTAGCTGACCCTTCAGCAAGTTTTCAGAAGCTGTAAATTGCACAGGAGGCAACTGTCCCACAGAGTGGACTTGAACTAGGTACCCTGAACTGGCAATCCAGCTCCTTACTGCTAGTCTACCAGCACTCCTTTATATGAATACATAAATTAGTATTGTATCTATTTATATATAAATATCAATTTATAGGATTTTGAAGCTTTGTCTCACATACCTGGGGCATGTGACCAGGAAGAAATGATTCTTGGAGAAGGTCATCGTAGTCAGAAGGACGGAGAGACAGCACAGGAGAGGAAGACCCTGGATGAGATGGATTGATAGAATAACTAGGACAGTGGGGTGGGTGTGTCGAAGTCAGTGAGACTGACTCAGGACAGGGCAGGCTTCAGAGCTGTTGTACATTGGTTGCTATGAGTTACAGGCGGCTCAACAAAAACAACAACAAATTAGTATTTCATTCTACTATTTTTGTATATATACATAGCTATACACATACATCTGGAAGCAGGAGTGGCATCCACTTTTCTAAACAACATGACTCTGGAAATGCTACGAATTTTGATAAATGACAATAGTTGTAGAGGGGCTTCAGGCCTTTTGTTCATACGGTCACTAATGAGTCATGCACGACTCGACGGCAATCAACAACAACAACAACAACATACATACAAGGGTGCCCTGGTTGCCGAGTGGTAAGAAGCTGAGCTGAAATCCCAATGGAATTCAGTTTGAATCCACCAGCTGCTCTGTGGGCAAAGGATGGGCAATCTCCTCCCGTGTGATTAACTGCCTCTGAAAACCCACAGGAGGGTCAGCTATGGGTTGGTTCCGACTCCGTGGCACACAACAGCAATATATATAAATATATTTATAGATGTATAAATAAAAAAGGAGCTCTGGCGGTGTACTGTGTTACATGTTATACTGCTAGCTGAATCTATCCCCCTCTGCTTCACTGGAGAACGATGAGCAGTCCCCTCTCAAGCCTTAGACACCCACTGAACAGTCGCTATGAGTTGAAAGGTAGTTGACGGCAGTGGATCTGGATTTTTAATGTGTCTCTGTAACATGTGTATGTGATATAGGGAGCCCTGTTGGCCTAGTGGTAAAAAGCTGCACTGCAAACCCAAAGGCACGTGGTTCGAATCCACCAGCTGCTCCGCAGAGGAATGGGCATTCTCCTCCTGTGACACAATTCATTTACTGCCTCTGAAAACATGCTAGAGGGTCAGCTATGAGTCAGTTCCAGCTTGACAGCAGACAACAGTGTGTGTGTGTGTGTGTGTAAAATTTGGAAAAGCCAGAAGTTGTGTTAAGACAGACAGAAACCTATCAGCGAAGGAAAACTCAGCTATTTCCCCCTAAAACGAGCAGTAGAGAAGTGGTAAGGCTCCACCTGCCCAAGGCAAAGCTTGTGAGAGCAGGAAGGGCAAGAGGACGCCTCACGCCCCGCTCTTGAAGGTTTCACGTCAGGCCAGATCTGAGCCCGCTCTGCACACTGAGCTCCGCCGCCCAGCCACTCTCGGGGACCCTGACTCACGCCTCCTGTGGGTTGCTGGGATTGGAGACATAGGGCTGCCAGAGGCCGGCGGCCACATCTGTGGTGGTGAATGGAGTGAAGCGATCTGCGTAGATCCTTATGTCCAGTGGTTGATGGACTGAGTGGTAGTGCTTGTGGATGCAGAGGGCTGTGGACAGCCCGATGACCCCAGCTCCGATGACCACCACGCGCATCTTGCAGTCCTGTAGGGAGGATGGGCAAGGGGACGGCGTCATGATCAGCTCATCACGGTCACCACCCACTACTGTGTACTTGAACAGCACTGGATACCACCAAACCCATTCCCACTGTGTGAGAGTCTCTGAAAGCCACTGTACCTTGGATGATTGTCTGCGTGGGAGTGTAGAAGTACTGCTTCAAGAACACTCAGTGGGAAGCTAGCTGAAAACAACAGAGTGCTTTCATGAGACCTCAGAAGACCCCAGAAGAGCACCTGTGAAGCCTTTGTTAATGGGAAACTGAAGTCCCTGAGAGCTAGTAGAAAATACAGACTAATGAGAAGCTATTGTCTGTGAGAATGTGCAGAAAATTAACTTTTTGTATCTTTGTTAGAATTATCTGAGTAAACTGTTGAAAACCCTGGTTCCTGGATGTCCAAAGATACATTCCTTTCTGGCTCCAGAGATCATTGTTAGATTTGTTATTTTAAGGTTTTTAAGATAATTGTTTATTGTGTAGTAAGAAGTATGGTTATTTTGATGGTAATGGAATTCTTGATTTTTTTTCTATATATGTTGAAAAGAATAAAGGTTTTTGCTTTTGGCTCTAGCCTACCCGGGGTGTCTGGCGCATTCGCTCTCTCTCTCTCTCATTTTTTCCACAGCAGCACCGTGTCCTCAAGTCCTTTCAGAAAATGGCAACACTGCTGAGTAGATCTAAACAACCACATGGCAGAGGGGAGGGCATCAGCTTCTCAACCTGTGATCTCTACAGATGCTGAATGCCTGATGTTTCTCCCTCAAAACAGCTTATAGGTTGTTTGAATCATCAACCTTTCAGTTATGGGCCAGGAGCTTAACCCCTGGGCCACCAGGACCCCTAGACATCATTTTTCTATTTGATCCTTACAGTAACTTCAGGAGGTTAAGAATAACTGTGGCCTCATTTCACAGGTGGAAAAAATGAGGCACAGGAAAGCAAGTCATTTGCCCAATGTCACGCAATTGAAAAGTGACATAGCTTTCTCTGAGCAGCCTTTCCTGACACAACTACCTTCCCCCAGGTGGGATTAAAGGCCCCACAGAGCTCTGGGTTGGATGTTGGCTGGGTGGTGTATAGCGGTTAAAACAATGATCTCTGGCTTTGTACCTCAGCTCCTTTACTTATTGGCTGTTCACCAAGATGCTCCAAGAGCCTTATGGATTTAATGTGTCCCCTGAAATATATAGTATAAATTTTTACTCTTATACATGTGGATATAATCTATCTGGGAGCAGAATTTTCTTTGTTTGTGAAACTGTTGTTATTATTGTATACCGTTGAGTAGGAACCAATGCAGCAGGTTTTCAAAGGCAGCAAATTGTATGGGAAGAGATAGCTCAACTTTTTCCCACAGACCATTTGGTGCAGTCGAACCTCTAACCGTGGGCTGGCATTGCAACTCCCTGTATCAGTGTAGGGGATGTCTTAGACCCATCACCTTTGAGATGTAAAAAGAGTAGATAAGGCACCAAGAGGGAGGGACACGGGGAAGAGGAGAAACAGGCCACATGCATGAGTAGTGGAAGTGAAAAGAAGACAAGGACCACCCCCTCCAGAGCAGCAGAGAAACACACCCCTCTCCAGACCTGGCCCCTGAATTCAGGTTTCTAACCTCGAAGCCTGTGAGAGAATATATTATTGCAATATTTCTGTTATAGACGCAAAGCAGAACTAATACAAATTGCACATTCTTCCATAAAACAGAGGAAATTATTCATACTTTAAGGGGTTGATGGGAGATTTAGCAAGATGACAGTTACAAAAGGCTTAACCCTGGGCCTGGTTCCGTCTGAAGTTGATGGCCTTTGCGGAGTACCTGCCACGTGCTGCCCCGTGTGCTGTGTATTGTGTGCCGCCCTGTGCTACTGAGCTCTCACAGGCCTTGCTTCAGTCACACCTCCCAGCATTCCTGTTGTCATTATTAGGTGCCACTGAGTTTGATTACAACTCCCAGCTAACCTCCACACAACAGATCAAAACCCGGTCCCGTCCTGTGCCATCCTCGTCACCTCCACCTGCCCAAACCCACTGTTGCAGTCACTGCATCAATTCCTCTTTCTGAGAGTCTTCTTCTCCTTCGCTCACCCCTACTTTTCCAAGCATAATTTCCTTTTCTAGACAGTGGTACCTCCTGACAACATGTCCCAAGTACATGCTGCTCTCCTGGTCTAGTGGTAAGAAACTGCACTGCAATCTCAAAGGCACATGGTTCAGATCCACCAGATGCTCTGCAGGAGGAGGATGGGCAATCTCCTTCCTCGCAATTTGCTGCCCCTGAAAACCCACTGGAGGGTCAGCTATGGATCAGTTCTGACCTTGACAGTGTACAACAACCCCCAAAAAGGGTCAGTCTCGCTGCACTTCCTCCATGCTCCATGCATCACTTCTTCTTTGGTCTCCCATATTCATTGTTCAACGTCCATGTGCATACGAAGCAATTGAAAATACCATGGGCCCTCCTGTTAGCCATTATTGTTGGAAAGAGCCCTAGTGGCAAGGAGCATGATGTTACAAGCTGCCAAACAAAAAGTCATCAATTGAAAAGACAAAACAAGTCATCAATTCAAAACTTCCAGAAGCTTCTAGTGAGAAAGATGAGCAGTCCCCTCCTGTGAAGATTTACAGCTTTAGACACCCAATGGGGGATCGCCATGAGTTGGCAGTGGGTTTAGTTTTTTTGGTTTTTGTTATTATTGGCATCATTTCTACAGATGAGGAAACTGAGGCTCAGGGGTGCAGTGACTTGCTTGAGATCACAGCCAGGAAGTGGTTCTGCTAGGACTTAATTTCCATTCACATAAACTCAATAGCTATTTATTCCTCACCTGTTATGGAGGGTGAGAGAAAGAGGAAGACCTTCAACAAGATGGGTTGGCTCAGACTCTAACAAAGGGCTCAAGGATCAGAGATGACGAGGATGGAGCAGGGTAGGGCAAGGTACAGACCTGTTATTGGGGGGTTGCTAACGATGTCAGTGTAAAGACTAAGGTGCTCCTGATCTGAGCCATGGTCTTCTTAATTACTTGCTATGCATCCAAAAGCAGGACAATGACTAAGGATGGCAGAAGAAGTATCGATGCCTCTGAGTTGCAGTGCTGGAGAAGAGTATCGAACATACCATGGACTTCTAAGAGAACAAACAGGTCTGTCCCGAAGAGGGTTAAACCAGGCTGCTTCTTGGAGGTAGGATTTTGAAGCTCTGTCTCACATACTTCGGGCACGTGGCCAGGAGGGACCAATCCTTGAAAAAGGACATCCTGCTCAGAAAGATAGAAGGTAGGCCCAAGAGAAGAAGACCCTCAACAAAACGGATTGACATAGTGACTGTGGCAATGGGGACACGTATGTCAGAGGCAGTGAGGCTGGCACAGGATAGGGCAAGGTTCAGAGCCATTGTAGTTAACATTGTAGTCAATGAAACGAACAACAACAACATGAGTCATAGTTGACTCCATGGCATCTAACAACAGCCACAAAATGACGTCCCTGGCTGGCACTCATTCGGGACAGTAGACCAAGTGCTGTGTCTGGCCCCACACCTCAACTCTTTACTCACACAACCCCTCACAGCCTGCTTTAAGGCACTGGCTGGCTGTCCCTCAGACATTTTCATAGTCAAGCAGCTTTTGACCTTGAAGCTGCTGGGCTGGCCCAGCCAGGAGATGTTTTGCGCGCTCCTGCCGAGGGGGAACAAGAGGACTTTTTGTGTTCAGAGTAGCCAAGTTCAGCTTCCTCTCCTTTTAACTCCAATTCCCTCCCCCCAGACTTTGCTCCTGGCAGCTCAGGCCCTCAGCCCTGCACCCAGGACATTCTCAATATGGCCTAGTTTTGAAAAAGGGGGAAGGACCAGCTCTGGCCCACAAGAACTGGAAACCGCTGGAGGATGTCTGCAGCCAAAATGGGGGCAGAATCAACAAACAGGAAGATACTGGTCTTCTGTAATGGGCGGGCCTTCAGCCACAGGCCTGGGCTTGACTGGGAGCAAACCCCTTGTGGGGAGGGGGATGTCCTCTTGCATCCAACATCTTCCTCTTTCGTGTTTATTTTGGGAGAGTCAAGCTCCTTATATATTAACTAATCCTCCCCTCAAAAAAGTCAACCTCCCTTCTGACTCATAGCTGTTCTTCCTTGGGTTTCCCAGGCTCATAGCCCTTTCTTTCCTGTCTTTAGGGGGAAAGACTGAAGAACAGCTGGTGGGCTAGAACCTCTGACCTTTTGATTAGCAGCGCAACACGTGACACAATCTTCCCCCAGGGCTCCTGTCCATAAAATCATGGCATTCCAAATTATGTTGAGCTTTGGTGGTAATAAGCTGCACTACAATCCTGAAGGCATACAATTCGAACACACCAGCTGCTTGCTCTGGGAGAAAGATGGGTAATCTCCTCCTGTGTGATTTTTTGTTATGTGCCACTGAGTAGCCTGTGACCCATAGTGACCCAATGACCCAACGTACAACAAACAGCTCTGAACTCTGCCCTGTCCTGAGCCAGTCTCACTAATTCCGACACATCAACCCCCATTGCCCCAGTTACTGTTATCAGTCCATCTCATCTGGGGTCTTCCTCTCCTGTGCTGTCCCTCCACCCTTCCGAGCATGACATCCTTCTCCAAGGACCGGTCTCCCTTGGCCATGTGCCCAAAGTATGTGAGACAGTGCTTCAAAATCCTAGCTTCCAAGGAGAAACTTGGTTTCACCCTCTCCTAGACAGACTTATTTGTTTTCTTGGCGGTCCATGGTATGTTCAAGACTCTTCTCCAGCACCACAGCTCAAAGGCATCAATTCTTCTTCTGTCATCCTTAGTTATTGTCCAGCTCTCTGATGCATAGCAAGTAATTAAGAAGACCATGGCCCAGATTAGGCACACCTTAGTCTCTAGACTAACATCATTGCCTCTCAGTACTCTGGGGAGGTCCATGACAGCAGATTTTTCCCAATCCAATTTGTCTTGAGTTCCTGACTGCAGGTGCCAAAAGTGTTGATTGTGGAGCCAAACAAGCTCTGATTCTTAACAACTTCGATCTCTTCTCCATCCATCATGGTGCTGCCAATTGGCCCAGTGGTGAGAATCTTTGTCTTGTTGATGTTGGGCTTCAATCCATATTGAAGACTACAGTCCTTGACCTTCTGCAGCAAGTGCTTTAGGCCCTTCTCAGTTTTAGAAAGCAGGGTTGTGACATCTGTATAACGTAAGTTGGTGATGAATCTTCTGTGTAATTTACTGTCTCTGAAAACCCCCTGGAGGGTCAGCTTTACTTCAATGGTACACACCACCACTAAGTTACATGGGGTACTTAAAGAATTCAATCTTGATGAAAGTTCCTAGTGGGTGCCAAGCAGAGTAGGCCCTCAGTCAGCACAGTTTTCAGAGGCTGTAAATTGCACAGGAATTGTCCATCTTCCTCCCACGGAGTAGCTAGTGCATTGAACCACCCACCTTGGGGTTGGCAATGTGACTTCCTTCCCATTAGGCCACCAGGGCTTCACCATATAAACAGCCCCATGACTATAAAAAAAACAAAACAAAACATAAACACTTGTCTGAAGGCTTCAAAAGGAAATAAGTGGCTTCCTTTTGCACCCCTCTTTTGTCCAGCACCTTGAAAAGAATCACATAAAAAGTACTGGGTGTGGCAATGAGACAAAGGTCAGGCCTAGCATGATTTCTGACTTGCTGTGTGACCTTGGCCCAGTGACTTCCCTCTCTGAGCCTTCCACTTGGATCCTGCCACCACTGACTCAGCTGTCCTCCCTGAGATCCTACAGCTCTTGTAGGTCAATGATAAGACGGCAGAGGGTTTTTCTGGATTTCCAAACTCCCTATAATGAACCCAGGTTGGCATGGTGTGGGGACAGCGCCACCCTCGGCGGGAACACTGACTCTGCCCAAGCCAGCTAAATGACCTCACAAGACCACGCCACTGGACTGAGGTTGACCAGCCACTCTGGTTAGTCCACACATGAGAAGTCCGCAGGATGAAGGGTCTGGGTGTGAACCAGTACTGAAAGGTATATATTTTTAAATAATATATTGAATTAGCAAGTGTTTTCTTATCTATATTATTACCATAACCAAACTATAAACAAAAAGTCCAAGCACTTTTAAAACCATGCTACGCTGCCCCCTGCCCCCTGAGGACAAAACATATCTTTTTTTAAAAACCCAAGGGGCCCATAGATTGGAGAGAAACAGCAAATGTTTCAGTCTCCTGGGCTGCTAAGAATATAAGATATAATGATGGTGGCTTTTTTTTTTTTTTAAGAATTAATGGATGGGAATAGAATTGAAAAAAATGTGATTCCTGACCCAATTATTATTTTAAAAACCTGAAACAACACACCAAACAGCAGCACTGTATGCATCTAATTTGATACTGGCTCTAGTAACTTGAAGGAATGTATAGTTGGACTGCTAACTACAAAGTCAGCAGTTCAAATCCGGTAGCTGCTTCGAGGGTGGGAGACAGCCATCTCCTTCCATCAAGTTTACAGCCTCAGAAGCAATGGAGAAGGCTGTTAGGAGTCAAATTCAATGCCATGGCTGCGGGGCTGGTTTGAGACTGAATAACCAGGATTCTTGGGGATGCCAACAGTTAAGTGCTCAAGGACTAAAACGGAAGGGTTGGCAGTTTGAACCCATCCAGAGGCTCCTTGGAAGAGAGACCTAGAGGCCTGTTTCTAGAAGGTGGGTTGGCAGTTTGAACCCATCCAGAGGCTCCTTGGAAGAGAGACCTAGAGGCCTGTTTCTAGAAGGTCACAGCCTAGAAAATGCTTTGGAGCAGTTCTGCTTTGCACACTAGGAGCTACCAAATTATCACCATAAATAGTAGCTCAATTGCCCAGCCCCAGGCAAGAACCATTCGTGTTCCTATTAGGAGCCGTGGCGTCTGCTCCCACTCAGAACCAGTTCCACGTGCGACAGGAGGTCACGCCGCCTGACTCCGTCCCCTCCGCCTGACCTCCCGTGCTCCAGCCTGCTGTGGCCACTGTGTTGATCCACCTCGCTGGGCGTCCTCCTCTGTCGGGCTGCCCCTCTGCTTTCCCAAGCAGAATGTCCTTTTCCTAAGGACTTGTCCCTTCTGACAATGTGAGATGAAGTCTTACCATCCTCGCCTGTAAGGACCATCCGGCTGTTTTTCTCCGAACACAGACGTGTTTGTTCTTTTGGATGTTGTTGTTGTTGTTGTGTATCGTCAAGTCGAAAATGACTCATAGCTGACCCTCCTTTGGGTTTACAGAGGCGGTAAATCACACAGGAGGAGATTGCCCATCTTTCTCCTGAGGAACAGGACACTTCGAATCAAGTGTCTTTGAGCAGGCAGTGCAACTCCTTACCCCCAAACCACCATGGTGTAATCAATACTCTCCACCAACGTCACATCGCATTCAATCACTGTGCCACCCAGACTCCTGTAAGTACCCGTGGGTGGTGACCAACTAGGACCCGCCTGCACAGCGCTCAGGGCTAAATCAGCCAGCTGTACTTGCTGATTTTCCATGCGTCCTGTGGTTCCTTCCATTTTCTGCCATTCCTCCCACCA
The DNA here is from genome assembly GCF_000299155.1 of Elephantulus edwardii. Taxonomy (NCBI): domain Eukaryota; kingdom Metazoa; phylum Chordata; class Mammalia; order Macroscelidea; family Macroscelididae; genus Elephantulus; species Elephantulus edwardii. Next base: position 5,242,068 of record NW_006399901.1, on the reverse strand, counting down.
CAAGTGCTTGACATATGCACGTAGGGAGCTGTGAGCATCTGGGGTGTTTATATTTATCCCTGTGGATGTGTATGATTATAACATGTATGTGAGCATGAAGCAGGAAGGGAGCGAACATATTTTCACCGTCTGACACTTGCCAGACGCATGTAGGCATAGCACCCACTGTCCTACTTAGCCCCCCAACTGCTGGAGGAGGGACCGCAAACCGAGCCGTCCACTGCAGAATCGGAATCCAGCTCCTAATGAGCCTCCATTGGTTTCTGAAGCTGTGAATCTTTACAAGAGGATATGGTCTTCTTTCTCCATGGGAGCAACCGGTGGATTCGAACTGCTGGCCTTTTGCTTAGTTGCCAGTCACATTATGTACTATGCCACAGGGGCTCCTTTAAAACAAACTTAGGTCCAGGCAGTAAGACGGCACCAAGTTGCCATCCTGCTGGACCTTCAATCGTCTATTTTCTGTCTGTAAGCGACCCTTGTCCCTTAGAAAGTGTCTGAAGGCGGGCGATGACCTTGAATGGAACATGAGTATGACAATGAATGAGTGGCATAAAATGGAATGGAAGACCTGTTATATAACAAGCGCTCGGTCACAGGTGAGGTATTTTAATTTGTGTAATCAGTTCTCCCAGCTTGCACTACGTGGCTACTTTCTTGTGAAGTTGTTATCTTCCAAGTTAATCTTTTAAAAAGGAGCACATTGCATAAAACTCCAAATTCAGGGCTGGCTGTTAGAAGCCAGAACCAGCAAGCTGTGAATCTTTACAGATGGAAGCTCATCTGATTCCCATAGAGTGACCAGTGGATTTGAACCACCAACCTGTGAGCCCAACACATAACATTGTCCTACCAGAGTTCCTACAAAGCTCCCAGTAAAACAACTTCTATTCACTGAGAAGCCTCTGGGTGGTGCAAATGGTTATTCGTGAGACTTCTAGCTGAAAGGTTGGGAGTTCAAATTCATCCAGAGGGACTTCGGAAGAAAGGCCTGGCTATCTGCTTCTGAACAGGTCACAGCCTTGAAAACCCTACTCTACTCTGTGTACGCAGCACCGTCACCAAATAGAATGGATCCAACAGCAACTTGCTACTACCATCACCTCTGTTTAATGAGGACTTGTTCTGTGCTGAGTGTTTCTACAATCAGCCCTTTCTTAAAAAGACAAGGCCTAAGCATTTTATTTATTTAGAATGAAAGTTTACAAATCATATTGATTTTTCACACAATCACTCGTAGATTTTTTGTTTTATAGCATTAATTATCATGAATGCATATGATAATTAATTACGATGTGTGATCAATCCCTTTTTGTGTATTGCCTTTTTCTTCACTCAACTGTCTATGAATTTTTTACTCCCCTATCCCTCCATTCCCATCTTTTTTTTTCTTTCTTTTTTATCATCTTTTAATGCTCCAATGAACCTAAAAGGAGGTGAGTAATGATCCCATGTTCCAGGTGTGGAAACTGAGAGCAGGACAGATGAAGTTCAATCCCTTCACCTCCCTGCTGGACGCCTTGCTCCAAGGCTGGCCTGTCTTTTCCTCTGTCACCTGGGCCAGGCTCAGATGTGGAGCTTTCTCTGGGGACACAAGGACACTGAATCCTGCTGTCCCCTACCCCTCAGTGCAAAGGTGGGTCTGCCACTCACCTGGCGTGCCAAACTCCTCAGAGAAATGAGCAGCTGCTGTGGGCACAGGGTCCTATTTCCTGACAGGAGGCTTCTGGTTCTGGGGCGTTCTGTCCTCAGCCCTCTGCACGCCCAGCCGAGACTGGTACTCAGGGTCAAAGTCTGGAGCTGTGGACTGGACCCAGCGACGAGGGGCGGGGCTGGGTGCTGCACTGTCCCTGGGACTGGACCCAGGCCCGGGCCTGGACACCTCGCCTCCCCTCCTTCCCAGTCCCTGAAAAGTTGCCTGACTTTTCTGGCTGATCATAGCTCCTGTGGGGGCAGGGGTTCTTAGAGGATGGATGGGCACAAGGAGGTCCATCTCCCGGGCCAGCTGGAGCGTCTCTATTTTTCTCTCTCCCTGTGGCTGCCACGCTGGGGAGAGGCGAGGAGAGCTGAGCCTCTGTGGGGCTGGTCTGCAGGGTGGGAGCAGCCAGCCTGGTAGCTCCTGAGTGGAAGCCAGAGTCTCAGGACATGACCCTGAGGGCCAGGCTGAAGTCATTTAGGGATAGTTGGGGAACAAAGCCAAAGACATCACCAATGATGATATCTTTTTAGGATATGGGGCTACATGATTCTTTGTTTTTACATCCCAGAGATGAGAGGGCCAGGACATCAGGTGTCACCTGGCAGAGCCAGATCAGGAGCTGAGATGGTTAGAACCCAAGAACATCAGGAAGACTGAGGCCCAGAGCAAAGGACTCACAAGCCCTGGGCGAGGAAGACCCCGGATGAGATGGAGTGATACAGAGACTGGGGTAAGGGGAGTAGGTGTGTCAGAGACAGTGGGACTGGCTCTCGATAGCTATTGTGCGTAAGGTCACTGTGAGTTAGAAGCGACTCCACAGCACAGTGACAACCATGACAATGTCTGCGTGGAGGGCGCAGAGCCAGGTTGCTCATTAGAAGTCGGGGTGGTGAGAATTCATCTCACAAACTAGGGGGAGGGGCCAGTCTCTGGAGAAGGGCATCATGCCAGAAAAGTTGATGGTCAGCAGAAAAAGAGGAAAACCCTCAATGATATGGATTGGCCCGGTGGCTGCTACACAATTTTCTGCACAGCAGAGATTGTGCGCATGGTCAGAAGAGGGCACAGGATTTTTGTTTGAGTATTTGATTTTGGGAGGTTTTTTAATTTCATTTTTTTCATTGGTGCACATTTTCTTCCCCCTTCGCCCAGCCCTCCTGGCAATGAACTTCTTGTTCCAGATAGCTGTCATACATGTAATGCCTAATCATATATTCCTTTCAGAAAGTTCTTGCCCTCATCTATTCCAATGCAGTGTTCATTATCTATCCACTCTTTTCCCCTTCTCCTCCAACCCTCCATCTCAGTCCTATTTGGTGTTATGCAGCATTTATTCTTTTGAGATAGAGATTTTTTTCACTCAACATAATATCCTCCAGGATCCCCCATGTTGTGTGATGTTTCACAAGTTCATTGTTTTTCAGTGTTGCATAGTATTCCGTTGTGTGAATATATCATACTCTTTCTATTTGCTTGCTGATGGGCACTTGGGTTGCTTCCATCTCTTTGCTATTGTAACTAACACACAATAAACATGGGTGTCCAGCAGGGTTTCATTCTGCTGTCCATGGTCTTTGAGGTAGAATTGACTAACAACAATAATAACTGCCCATTAGCACCTTCCTACAAAAGAAGCGTGGCCTCTACTCCTTCACTTTCAGCATCACAAAATAAAAAGGTGATAAATAAACAAAATACATGCAAAACACTTCATTGCTGTTGCTGTTAGTTGCCATTGAGTAAGTCCTGGCTCCTGGTAAACCTTTATGTGCGCTGAACAGAACTATTCCACAGGGTTGTCCGAGGTATGACCTTTACAGACGCGAATAACCAAAGCTTTCTTCGAAAGTCCCTCTGGATGAGTTTGAACCATCAACTCTTATGCTGATAATCAAGCACTTAATCCTCTGCACCACCCAAGGGCTCCTCATAAAAAACTTGTTGTTGATGGCCTTCGAGACGAGCATGACTCATAGTGACCCTATGAACTAAAGGCCTGAAGCCCCTCGACAACTGTCATCATTTATCAAAGTTCATAGTTTCTGGAAGCATGTTGTTTAGAAAGTGGATGCCACTCCTGCTTCCAAACCTGTCATAGTATGTTGTTATTGTTGTTATGTGCCGTGGAGTCGCCTGCGATGTCTAGCAACCTTATGTACAGCAGCTCTGAACCCTTCCCTGTCCTGAGCCAGTCTCACTCTTTCCGACACACAAACTTCTATTGCTGTTACTGTATCAACTCATCTCATCCGAGGTCTTCCTCTCCTGCACTGTCCATTCACCCTTCCAAGCATGATGTCCTTCTCCAAGAACTGATCTCTCCTGACCATGTGCCCAAAGTAAGTGAGGTGGAGCTTCAAAACCCTAGCCTCCAAGGAGAGATTTGGTTTCACCCTCTCCAAGACAGACCTATTTGTTTTCTTGGCAGTCCATGGTATGTTCAAGACTCTTCTCCAGCACCACAACTCGAAGGTATCAATTCTTCTTCTCTTATTCTTAATACTTAGTGCACCAAAAAGCAGATTGAATCAAATGTCCTCGGTTGCATATGACCTTTGGTTGCATATTGGAGGTTATGATCTTTACTGGCGGGTCTGGAACTCTTAGTGCATAGCATTTTTCATTTAAAAAAAGAAAGAGGAGGAGGCAAAAAGCTGCACTGCAATCCCCAAGGCACACTGTTCAAATCCATCAGTTGTTCCACTGGAGGATAGACAGTCTCTTTCCGTGTGATTTACTGCCTCTGAAAACCCGCTCGATAGTCAGCTATGGGTCAGTTCTGACAGTAAGAAGTTGCATTGTCGACCCAAAGGTACTCTGTTCAAATTCAGAAGGTGCTCCGCTGGAGAAAGATGGACAATCTCCTCCCCCCTGTCATTTACAGGCTCTGAAAACCTGCCAGAGGGTCAGCTATGTATTGGTTCCAACTCCACTAGCAGACAACAACAACAGCATGCTTCCATCTCCTTAGCAGTTTCTTGTAATATTTTATGCCTGCTTATTTATTACCGAACCCTGGGAAAGTTCTGTTCCCTTAGCTGCGAAGTCAAAAGTTCATACGATATCCTCATGCCCCTCCCATCATGGCAATGATTTCTGGTCTATGCCAGACAGCATTCACCTGTATTATCTCACCTTATCTTGCAACAAACCTATAGCTGAGTGTGGTCATTACTATCCTCCAAAAGGTGAAATGTAAACATTTACTCACATTGTCTGGTATAGCTAAGTGGATGCCTCCTCTGAGGCCTGGAAACAGCACTCGTCTTCATTATCCACTGCTGTTCTAAGAGAGGAGAGCTCTGGTGGCGTAGTCTGTAGGGAGTCATGCTGTTATCCCAAAGACATCACCTCTCTAATGGTTCGAATCTCCTTCCATGTGATCAACAGCAGCTATGAGTCAGTTAGGACTCCATGGCAATGAGGAACACTGAGAGTTCTAACAGAAACAGCGCAAGTAAATGATAAACAGGCTTTAATAAACAGGGTTGCAGTCTCTCACAGTTTAAGAGGCTGCAAAGCTGCATTCAGGGTGTTGGTTTTAGGAGAAGGCTTCCTCTTTTCCGTAGCTCTGGATGAAGGTATCTAAGTAGGAAGAAACGTCACATGGGGCACAGGGCTGTGAAGGTCTTACTGAAAGGGCCAGAGGAAGTAAGAATAGCACATCCTCTCACTTTCCCAGAGGAGAAAGCAGATAAAGAGCCCATAGCCCAGCCCTACAGTGACTCTAGAGACACACCAGCAGCAAGAGGTTTGTTTATTCACATGCTCACAGTTGTGGTATCGAGAATGGGCTTTATCAGGGAAACAAACAGGAGAGGCAAAGAATATTGCCCAAAACAAGTCCAGGTTTAGCCCAGCAGCCCCAAGCCATAATTCCTTCATTAGTTCAGGATCTGGTTTCAGTTCAGCAGTCAAATCCAAATCATTCAGCAAGGTTTGCTTCAGAGCAGTTACAAGTCAGTTTCTTCTTCAAGTGTCCAAGAAGAACAGCAAAATCTTACTATGGCCAGCACAAATGCAAGACACCTAAGGTCACACCTTGCCACAGTTTCTCCACTACCATCACCAAGGTCTTGCTCCAGTCTCCCTCAAATCTTGCTTGCTGCAAGTCATGCTCTCTTCAAGTCTTGGTACCTAGTGTGGAAAGCACTCTTTCTTTTATTCTACTCCCACAGCTGCTGCTAAGACCATGCTGATTTGCAAGACCATGTGTCTGAAGTTAAGATAGCTGGATACCAGTTGGGGCTAACTGTAATGGCTAAAAAAAAAAAAGCCTGACTTTTTTTTTTTAGTCCCCCACCCCTAATCCATTTTACTATGCAGCTCTTATTCTGGACTTACATCACACCAATAATATTTAATCATATATTCCTTTTATACAGTTCACTGTCATCTGTTTCAATGCCATGTTCATTATTTATCCCCTTTTCTCTTAGTTTCTCCAAACCCCATGTCAGTCCTGTTTTATAACAGTGGCATTATGCAGTATTTGTCCATTTGTGACTGAGATACTGCACTCAGTATAATGTCCCCTAGAGTCACCCATTTTGTGTAATATATCATGAGTTCTTTATTTTTCAGTGCTGCATAATATTCCGTTGTGTGAATATAATAAAGCTTCTCTATACATTCATTTGTTGATGGGCACTTGGGTTGTTTCCAACTCTTTTCTATTGTGAACAATGCAGCAATAAACATGGGTGTGCATATATCTGTTTGGGTGGCAGTTCTGGTTTCTTTAGGGTATATTTCCAGTTGTGGAATTGCTGAGTCAAATGGTATCTCCATTTCCAACTTTTTGAGAAAGCACCATCCTGCCTTCCAGAGTGGCTGCACCATTTTACACTCCCACCAACAGTGAATAAGGGTTCCAGTTTCTCCATAACCTCACCAGCATTTGTTGTTTGCTGCTCTGTTGAATTTTGCTCACTGGGGTGAGATGATGTCTCATAGTTGTTTTGACTTGCATCTCTCTTTGAGCTAGGGATTTTGAACATTTCTTCATGTGTATGTTCAGCATCTGAATATCTTCTTTGGTGAAATATCTGTTCATATCCTGTGCCCATTTGGGCAACCAAATTGTTTGGGAAATTGGGTTGTTTTCCTTTATCTTGTTGTGGTGCTCGAGTATTCTATAAATTTTAGATATAAGTTTCTTATCAGACATGTTATTACCAAATGTTTTTTCCCAGATTGTGGCTTCCATTTTTACCCTGTTGGAGAGGTTTTTTGATGTGTATAGATATTCGCAATCACCTGTTATGCATCAGAGAGTTGGACAATGACCAAGGAGGATAGAAGGAGAATTGATGCCTTTGAGCTGTGGTGCTGGAGAAGAGTATTGAGAATACCATGGACTGCTAGGAAAACAAACAGATTTGTCCTGGAAAGGGTTAAACCAGGTGGCTCCTTGGAGGCAAGGATTCTGAGGCTCCGTCTAACATACATTGGACATGTTGTGAGGAGAGACTGGTCCTTGGAGAGGGACATCATGCTTGGGAGGGTGGAGGGACAGCGCAGGAGAGGAAGGCCCTCTATGAGGTGGATTGATTCAGTCACTGGGATAATTGGGATGGGAGTGTCAGAGACAGTGCGATTGGCACAGGACAGAGCAGAGTTTAGGGCTGTTGTACATAGGGTCACTATGAGTCGCAGGCGACTCGACGGCACATAACAACATAACATAGATATTTCATTCTTAGAAGGTCCCTTACAATCTATTTTATCCTCTTCGGGCTGTAGGTTTTTCAGGATGCTTGGAAGACTGTTCATGTTGTGCATTAGGGCTTCTAGAATTCTTCCAAGCTTTTCTCTAACGAAGTTTATAGTCCTTGGTTTTAGTCCTAGGTCCTTGACCCACTGTGAGTTGGTTTTTTGTGTATGATGTGAGGTGTGTTTTTTTTGCCTATGGTTTTCCAATTTTGCCAACATCATTTGTTAAAAAGGCTGTAGTTTCCCCCACTTAACTGATTTCATGTTCTTGTAAAAAATCAGTTGACCGTAGATAGATGGACTGATTTCTGGATTTTCATTGTACCAGTATCACACTGTCTTGACTACCATGGCAGTGTAGTAGTATTTGAAATCAGAGAGTGCAATCCCTCCTACCTTGTTTCTCTTTATAAGGAGTGCTTTGCTTATTCAGGAAATGCCCAACTTTTAAGCTAACACCACAGAAGGTCTTTGTCCTCAGCATCTGTGTGGACCTGGTGTCTCCTGGAGGTCTCCATGTGTCTTGTCTTTCCCAAGTGTTGATGAGCTTTCAGCAGAGACCCAAAGGATGTGCTCTTCTTTCTTAGGGGTACTGTAGTCCCCGTGTTTACAACAACAATAATCCCACCCTTAATCTTTTAACTACTTGTTCGTTTTATTGGATGGTAAGGGATCATTGTATAACTCACATTACAACCAGACACTGAGAATCGGGGTCTAGCCAAGGAAACACATATTTTGGGGAGCATAATTCGATCCATGACACCTCAGCTGGGTTTATACCAAATCACAACCTAACTGTTCCTAAGAGTCAATTACAAGTCATAGTGACCTTCTATAGGGTGTCAGAAAGGATTTTCGTAATGAGAAAGAGATTACCTGTCTTTCACTCTCATAGTAGCTGGTGAATTCATACCACTGACCTTTTGGTAAGCAGCCAGATGTGTAATTTGCTGTGCTACCAGAGTGCCTTCCTAGGCTGATACTGACGAGAAATGAAAACACACACCAGACAATATTGGTTGTTTTTTATTTAAGCCTCTTGTTTAGAGTCAACAAGACCTCAGGGAAGGCCTTTGTATTTTAAAATCAATTGTTATTATATTTTGGAGGAACATTCTTCTAAGAGGTACAGCACTCTTCTGTCAATATGCTGTACTGAGGTAACCTGGGGTTGTTGTGATGCTGATCTTTGTGCCATTGGAATGTCAAATGGCTATCTATGTTGGACAGTGTTTGGTGAAGCTCCCAGTTCAAGACAGGTTGGAAAGCAGGAGTGGCATCTACTTCCTAAACCACATGCCTCTGGAAACTCTATGAACTTTGATAAATGATAATAGTTATAGTAGGCTTCAGGTCTTTTGTTCATAGAGTCACTATGAGTTGTGCTCGATCTGATGGCAATCAACAACAACAACACCAGACAAAAGGCTTGTAGAAGAAGGTCCATATTCCTCAACTGGAAACAACCCAAATGCCTAACCCAACGTATGTTGTTGTTGTTGTTGTTGTTGTTGCTATGTGCTGTCGAGTCGTTTGCGACTCATAGCAACCCTGTGCACAACAGCCCTAAACCCTGTTCTATTCTATGCCAATCGAACTGCCTCTGACACACCCATCCCGATTACCCCAGTCACTGAATCAATCCACCTCACAGAGGGTCTTCCCCTCCTGCGCAGTCCCTCCACCCTACCAAGCATGATGTCCCTCTCCAAGGACCTGTCCCTCCTTACAACATGTCCAAAGTATGTCAGACGAAGCCCCAGAATCCTTGCTTCCAAGGAGTAGCCTGGTTTAACCCTCTCCAGGATGAATCTGTTGGTTTTCTTGGCAGTCCATGGTACATTCAATACTCTTCTCCAGCACCACAGCTCAAAGGCATCAATTCTCCTTCTATCCTCCCTAGTCATTGTCCAACTCTCTGATGCATAACAAGTGATTGCAAAGACCATGGCCTGTATCAGCTGTACCTTAGTCTCCAGAGACACACCGTTGCTCTTGAGTACTTTAGAGAGGTCTCTAACAGCAGACTTTCCCATCGCAATACGTTTTTTTATTTCCTGGCTACTGGTGCAAAGAGTGTTGACCATGGAGTCAAGCAAACTGAAGCTGTGAACAATCTCAATCTCTTTGCCATCCATCCTGATGCTATCAATTGGTCCAGTGGTGAGAATCTTTGTTTTCTTGACATTGAGCCTCAGTCCATACTGAAGGCTGCAGTCCTTGACCCTCTGCAGCAAGTGCATGAGGTCCTCCTCAGTTTCGGCAAGCAGGGTTGTGTCATCTGCATAACGCAGATAGTTAATAGATCTTCCACCAGTCCTGACACCACACTTCTCCTCATAGAGCCTAGCCTCTCGGATAATCTGCTCTGCATACAGGTTGTAAAGGTATGGAGATAGGACACATCCCTGGCGTACACCCTTCCCAATTTTGAACCATGCACTGTTACCCTGCTGTGTTCTGATGACTGCCTCTTGATCCAAATATAGGTTTCGCATTTTTAGCATGATTAAATGTTCTGCGATTCCCATTCTTCTCAGAGTCAGCCATACTTTCTTATGATCCATGCAGTCAAACGCCTTTGCGTAATCAATGAAACACAGATAGACATTCTTCTGGTATTCTCTGCTATCAGCTACAATATCCCTAGTACCCCGACCCCTTCTAAACCCAGCCTGGACTTCTGGCAGTTCTCTGCTGATGTGCTGTTCCAGTCGTTTTTGGATAATCTTCAGTAGAATCTTGCTTGCATGTGAAATCAATGATATTGTTTTGGAGTTTCCACACTCTGTTGGGTCACCCTTCTTTGGAATGGGAACAAATATAGATCTCTTTCAGTCAGTTGGCCAAGTGGTTGTTCTCCAGATTTCTTGGCACAACTTGGTGAGCACATCCAGGGCAGCATCTGTTAGCTCAAATACGTCAATTGGTATGCCGTCTATTCCTGGGGCCTTATTTTTTGCTATTTCCTTCAAAGCAGCTTGAACCTGAAGTATAGATAAACAAAGTGTTTAAGGGAATATTACACAATAATGAAAAAAGAAAAATGCTGCTACATTCTAAATCTAGAGGAATATTACACTTACGCTGAGCAGAAGCAGATAGACACCGAAGAGCATCTTTTTGTTTTGTTTTAAATTTGTATTGTGATTTTAATGAAAATTTACAGAAAAGATGGATTTTTTTTTGTTCATTCATTACTGCACTTTTCCCTCCCTACCCTCCCCCATTGCTTTTTAAAAAAAATTTAAAAATTAATTCATTGTTGCATAATTTCTTCCCTCCTCTCCTCATCCCTCCCACAGTCCACTTTGCTATGTGCCTCTTATTCTGGACTGTTGTCACACAAATAATAAGTAATCATATACTCCTTTTTAACAGCTCTTTCCTACATCTGTCATCATGTATGATTCCATTTGTGTGAAGGCCAAGAACAGGTGCAATGACTAGATGCTAGCAAAGGCCAAAAGATTGATTCCTCCCCTCACAGGAAAGAAGCACAAGGGTCTCCCGCATTTACCTGAGTGTTCGCATGTGTAAAAATTCATCAAACCACACATTTTTTTAATCAAGTTTAACGTGTCTGGTATGTGAAGGAAGGTCTCTGGCTGATGCAATGGCTTGTACTTGACAATAGAAAAGAAGCCCTAGTGGTTCATGTGCTGAGCCGCTGCTAACTGGACAGCAGGTCAGACACAGGCAGCACTCTCTCCGTGGGACAAGCATGGGCAGTCGGCTCCTGTCAAGATTTCAGCCTCAGACACTTGATGGAGGGTTGCTGTGAGTCAGAATGGCGATTCAAACTCACCAGGTGGTAGCACAGAAGAAAGGCCTGGCAATCTGCTTCCCTAAAGATTACGGCCAACAAAACCCTGTGGAGCAGTTCTACTTGGTCATCCACCAAGTCACCCTGAGTCAGAATGGACTCAATGGCAACAAATGTGCTTTTATTTTTGTTGTTCTACCAAAGCTAGATCTTGACACCATTATACCATTATAACCCCTTAGGACAGAGTAGAACTGTCCACGGGGGTTTTAAGACTGAAATAATTTTTCCCATTCAATCCTTCTTACACGTGCTGTTTTATAACTTTCATTACATGACCCAAAATGTAATCACACTTTCCCCACTTCCTCCCTGTGAGTCTCATATCCATTGGTCCTTCTAGCCTTCTATTTGCTGCCTTCAGGGCTTTATCCTTAAGCAAATGCTGTTCTTTTGGCCTTATACAGTTGGTTAGTGAAGTGAGTGTCTCCCTGGTTTTACTGTTCATCTCACAGGCTTGCCTATTGTTTGGCTGCAAGTGGAGCCAAGTGAGTTTTTTTCCAGAAGACGAATCAATGACTTTGAGTTGTGATATTAGGTGAACAGAGTGTTGTTGTTGGTAGGTGTCATCGAGTCAAATATGACTCTTAGAAGACCATATGTTCACTTCCTGACACACAAGAGCCCATTGCGGCAGTCACCGTGTCAATCCACCTCGTTGAGGGTCTTCCTCTCCTTCAACAACTCCCTTCCAGCATCATGTCCTTCTCCAAGGAATAGCCCCTTACAACAACAACATGCCCAAAGTAAGTGAGGCAAAGTCTCATCACTTTTGTCTCCAAAGAGCACTTCAGATGCACCCTCTCCAAAACGTATCTTTTTGTTCTCTTGCCCATCCATGGGATGTTCAGTTTCTTCAACACCACAGCTCAAGGCATCAGTTATTTTTCTGTCATCCTTATTCATTGTCTAGCTCTCAGAGGCATGGCAAGTAACAGGAAAAACTATGGCCTGAGTCAGACCCACATTATTCCTCAAACTAACATCATTATTCTTCAATAATTTGGAGAGGTATCTATATGCAGATTTTCCCAGTGCAGTGTGTCTCCTTATTTTCAGACTGATGCTACAAAGAGTGTTAATTGTGGGTCCAAGCTCCAAGCAAGATGAAGCTGTTGACAGTTTCAATCTCCTCTCCATTCATCATGACGCTTCCTATTGGCCCAGTGGTGAGAATCTTTGTTTTTTTGACAGTAAAATGAAATCCCTACTGAAGGCTGCATTCCTTTTTATTCTGCAACAGTGCTTCAAGTGCTCCTCACTTTCAGCAAGCAAGGACAAACGGGTATGTCTTGGGTAAAGCAAAGCCAGAATGCTCCTTAGAAGCAAGAATGGTGAAACTTTGTCTCACATACTTTGAACATGGTGCAAGGAGAGGCTATTCCTTGGACTCTCAACAAGATGGATTGGCACAGTGACAGCAGCAAAGGGCTCAAGTATGTCAGATACAATGAGGATGGCACAAGACAGGACAGGGTTCAGCTCTGTTGTTCATAGGGTCGCTATAAGTTGTACTTGACAGCACCTAACAACAACAAGGGCCATACAGCTGAGTGATCTCCTCTCGTGCAATTATGGCCCCTGAAAACCGCTGGAGGGTCAGCTATGAACCAGTTCCCACTTGACAGTTGAAGGACCATAGTCTCAAAGGGTCAAGGCTGACATTTTTTTTGGAAGGAAACTGCCACATCATTCTCCTTTGGTACAGCTGGTGGGTTCGAACCACTGAACTTTGGGCTAGTACCTGAGCACTTTACCCACTCTGCCACTAAAGCTCCTTTATGAAATGCCCCAGAGCAGCAAATCCATAGAGAACAGAAGTAGATTGCTGATTGTTCTACCGTGAGGAAAGAGGCTGGGAGTGAGAATGCTAACAGGGTTTCTTTGGGAAGTGATGAAAATGTGCTAAAATTAGGCAATGGTGTAAAACCATGAGTAAGCCTAACAGCTTGCAGTGACCACTTTCAGAAGAAGGAGTTGTGTGATGTGTCATGCATCAGCGCATCTGTTACTTTAATGAGAAGATGCTGATGTCATCAGAAGGAAGGAAGGAATCTTGGCTAGAGTCACATTGGCGACACGCAGACGCCCAGACATGAGCACAAGCTAACATTGCCAGACTTGCGGTAGTGGTTAGGTGCCATCTGGTCGACACAGACTCAGGGGATCCCCTGGGTGCAGCAGAAGGAAATCCAGCTCCATCCTGTACCCCCTTCACAGCTTTACTCTTTGAGCTCACTGTTTCAGCTACTGCTTTAGTCCTTCTCATTGAGCGTCTGCTTCTCTTTCATTGATTGACCCTCTACTTTTCCAAGCATGATGTCCCTTTCCAGGGACTGACCCCTTCTGATAATACACCCAAGCTCTGTGAGATGAAATTTTACCATCCCTGCTTCTAAGGAGCACCCTGGCTTCACTTCTAGAACAGATTTGTTCTTTTAGCAAATATTCAGTATTGTTTGCCAACATCACGACTCTAAAGCATCAATTCTTCTTTGGTCTCTTTATTCATTATTGTCCAGCCTTCACATGCATTTGGGGGTTGGGGGAAACCGATCCACAATTCATTGCCATCTCATCAGAAATGACTCATAGCTGACCCTCCAGTGGGTTTTCAGAGGCTGTAAATCACACAAGACATTGTTCGTCTTTCTCCCAAGAAGCAGCAGATGGATTCGAACTACCAGAGAGGAGTGGCCTTTGGGTTAGCAGCAAACCTCCCTGAGGTCTAGACCACCAGCACTCCCTAGTCGTGAGGCAATTGAAAATAGCATCCCTGGGGTCAGGTAGAGACTTCTCACATGAACACCCTGGGTTACTGTTATTTTTTTATCTGGGGACTCTCACCTGGGAATACTCAGTCAACATGGGGAACACTAAAAGGAGGACTGGAGAGGGGCCTGAGGCACAGCCTTCCCCCACTAAGCTCGAGCAGGGCTGGAGGGTGAGGGTGTGACTCAAAGCCATATCTGAACGATTTATTTTGGAAAATGGCACATGAGTGGACACCCATTATCCCTTCAACACAAATGACAGAAAAGTTACACCAAATCTTCTCAGCTGTTGGGATAAACAGAAGCTATCCCTCCAGTGAGAAATGGTAGCCTAGTGGTTAAGGAGCTGCATTGCTAACTCAAAGATGATGCTTCTCCGGTGGTTCGAATCTGCCAGCAGCCCCAAGAGAGAAAGATGAGCAATCTCCTCCTTCTGTGCGATTTTCACCCTCTGAAAAGCTGCTGGCGGCAAGGGTAGGGGTGCAGTCAGCTATTATTTTGGTTCCAATTTGACAGCAATGAGTTGAGTGAGTTACTGAGAAGAAGACACAAGCTTTCTTGAGTTTTCTTTTTAAAGGAAAAGAAAAAGTTGAAGATCACTGAGCTGGGTAAATCTGCCCATTTGACAGCTGGGCAAACTGAAGAGCAAAGAGAGAGCAGCATGTGTTCAAGCTGCACGAGAGGGTAGAAATCACTCAGAGAGTCAGGCTCCGGAGTCCAGAGTTCACCATCGCACTGACAGGCAGCTGCCTCGTGGACTTTTGGATCCTTTTTCTGTTTATCTGGCTGAAAATGCAGAAGTCTGAGACTCTTCGGACCCGCTTGCTGGTTGATCACAGCTTGGCCTCCTGCCCACTCTGATGTACCCTCAGCAGGGGGCAAAAGAACCATTCATTTAAAGGTTTTGCCCCAGTCCCAAGTCTAAGAGACAAGTAAGGTGAGAGGAACAAGTTAATCTTTACACTCCTGAGGGAGTGGCCTAGTAGGTAAGGAGTCGTGCTGCCAACCCAAAAGTACATGGTTCAAATCCATCAGCTGCTCTGTGGGAGAAAGACTGGCCATCTCCTCCTATGTGATTTACAGCCTCTGAAAATCTGCTGAAGCTCTAGGTTGGTTCCAATTTGATGTCACAACAAAACTCCTGAGTCTGAACAAACTGGTTGGCAGATGGTGTGGGGCTTTCTGCTTTCTCTTACATGAAATGAACTTTGACTTTTCAGGGAATGAATATCCGCAATACTGGGCTCTCTCACACACACCACGGTCATGAATAAGGTACAGCACTGGCTGTTTCATGCTACTATAAACATGCTCACTGTGGACATGCATCGACTTGATGGAATCTAACGCCAGCAGCTCCTTGTCATTGGACAAAATGCATAGGCTTACAGCTATGTCTTTACCAAGATCTCCTGCCCCCCCCCCAGATCTGCATTGTGATGTGGGTGGCATTTAGTTACATTTGGGGGGACATCGCCAGCTGAAAGCAAAGCCTCTACAGCTCTCTGTTTCTTTTTCTTTCTTGGCCCTTTGGAGATAGTTTTATAATGTTTGCTATCATTCATAATTTAATGGAAAGGAATTGTGCTACCAACCCAAAGGCACACGGTTCGATTCCATTCATCAGCTGCTCCCCGGGAGAAAGCTGGGCAATTTCCTCCTGTGCAATTTCCTCCCTCTGAAAACCTACCGGAGGGTCAGCTAGAGGTGGGTTCCAACTCAATGGGACACAACAACAACGACGACAACAACAACAACAACAACAACAACAACAACTGTAATACATTGTTTGGTGACCTGCTAGGTTTTATTCCTCTATTTAATTTTTTTTTCTTTACTTAATATTTTATACTTAGGAGTTCTGATAGCATAGTGCCTTACTTATTGTGCTGCTAACAGAAAGGTCAGTGGTTCAAATCTAGCCAGCCACCATGAGAAAGATGGGAAGATTTACAGCCTTTGAAACTCAATGGGGGGGGGCAGAATATGAGGTAGAATCAACTCAAAAGCAATGAGAATATTTTACGAAAATCTTTCTGATACTTCATAAGCACACTCATATGACCTCTGGTAGCTTAGTGGTAAAAAATTGCACTATCAACCCAAAAGCATATAGTTTGAATTCAAGATGGGCCATCTCCTCCTGTCTGGTTTACAGCCTCTTCAAATCCACAGGAGGGTCAGCTATGAGCAGGTTCTGACAGCACATAATAACAGCAACATCATCAAATCTATTCCAATTCAAATCTATTCTAACTCCCAATGACCCTCTGTTAGTTAGATCTCCAAGGCTGTAAGTCTTCACGAAAGGAGATTGCCCGCCTTGCTCCTACACACCCACTGGTGATTTTGAACCATCAACTTTCAAATATCAGTCCAATATTGTATATATTATGCTAGCCACACTCTGTATTTGTTTGCTAGCGCTACCTGCCAGACGGCTTCAAAAAATGAGCAACTTAAGATAATAAACACTTCTCGTCTTTCACATTTTCTGTGTGTCTGGATTTAGACGTGGCTGAGCTGGTGATTCTGGGCCAGGATTTCTCCTGCGGGTTCTGTGAGCCTGTCAGCCAGGCTGTGATCTTCCCAAGGAACGTCTGGCTGAGAGACCCACGCCAAAGTGGTTGTCTTGGTTAGCTACAGCTGCAATAACAAAAAATAGCACCAGTGGGTGACTTTAAAGAACATTTCTTTTCTCATAGTTTGGGAAGTAAAAAGTCCTGACAGGGCCTCTTGCCAGGTCATGAGGCGTATAGGCCTCTTTCCTCACCTCGGGGGATGGCTCACAGTCCTTGGCATTCTTTTGCCGCTTCTAGATGCATCTGTGTGGTGTCTTCCTCTGGGAAAGTGCATGTGTCTTTATCTATTCAGCTTTTTTCTGTACCTATTCTATACCCACTCATGCTCTTACCACAGAAAGGAAATCAATAGGAAGGTAATTTTCTAAAATGCCTTGGAACAAGATTAGACTAAAATTTCTTTAATATGGTTTGGTTTTCTCACCAAGGAACCCGTAAAATATCACACAACATGGGTGACCCTGGAGGACATTATGATAGTGAAATATCTCAGTCACAAAAGGACAAATACTGTGTAATACCACTGTTCTAAAACAGAACTAACATGAAGACTGGATGGAGAGAAACTAAAAAAAGAGGGGATAAATAAGGAACACTGCATTGGGACAGATGAAAGAAAGAACTGTTTCTAAAGAATATATGATTATGTATTATTTGTATGACAACAGTCCAGAATAAGAGGTGCATAGCAAAGTGGACTGGGAGAGAGGGGGAGGAAATGATGCAGCAATGAATGAATTTTTATTTTTAAAGTTAACTGGGGTGGAAGGTAGGGAAAAATGTGCAACAATGAATGAATGAAAAATCCAACTTTTCTGTAAACTAGTACTAAAACCACAATTTTTAAAAAATTAAAAAGATAGGATTTATAAAAGAAATTATTGTTATGTGCCATCAAGTCACAACCGGCTCAGAGCTGACCCTCCAGTAACTGTAAATTGCAAGGGAAAGGATTGCCTGTCTTCCTCCTGAAGAGCTGCTCGGGGATTCAAACCACTTGTCTTTGAGTTGGCAGTGCAAGTCCTTACCACTAAGCATCTGAACTCCTTTTAAAGGAAAGAGGTGTCTTTTTGTTCTAGAAGAGCATTTGAAAGTGATCTTTCTTTATCAGTTCCAAGTCTTCTATCCTCTTAGCCTAAAGGGACTATTGATACAGACTTCATTATCAAGCATTCTTTATTGATGGCTGACTTGCAGTCTGTAGAGATTCACTTCTATGAGTAACAAAGCAAACGTCATTACAATTACAGGAGAGAAAGAGGCAGAGGGGAGAGGGGAGAAGGGAGTGGGGAGAGGGGAGAAGGAGTGAGAGAGAATGAACCAAAAATGGATGTCAGGAGAGACTCTGAAACTTGCACTAGAGCATAAGGAAGTCAAAACCAAAGGAAGAAACACTGAAACAAAAGAGATGAACAGAAGATTTCAAAGGGCAGCTAAAGAAGACAAAACAAAGTATGATGTTGAAATGTACATACCCTGAACTGCCAGAAGAACAAACCAGTCTGTCCTAGAGAGGGTGAAACCAGGTTGCTCCTTAGAGGCAAAATTTTGAAGCTCCATCTGACATACTTTGGGCACGTGGCCAGGAGGGATCAGTCCACCATGCTTGGAAGGGTGGAGGGACAGTGCAGGAGAGGAAGACCCTCAATGAGATGGATTGACTCAGGAACTGGAGATGTGTGATTAGGCCTGTTGCAGACCATGAGATTGTTTCAGGATAGGGCAGATTTCAGAGCTAATGTGCATTGGGTAGTGAAGCGTTGCAGGAGACTGGATGCATCATAACAACACGGAGAGAAGAAGATGCATGGTATTTCGCAAGCTCAAAGAACTGAAGAACAAATTCAAGGCTTGATCTGCAATGGTGAAGTATTTCATGGACAAAATATTGGATAAACAAGAAGCATCAAGTGACATAGAGTCACAGTACCAAAAGAATTGGTTGACACTGAACAATTTCAGGGTAATAACGGAAGAAATTCGAGCTGTGCTGAATGCACTGGGGAAAAGTAAGGTCCCAGGAATTGATGGGATACCAATTGAGATGTTTCAGCAAATAAATGCAACCCTGGACCCGCGTGTCGGCTAGCCTTTGCCAAGAAATTTGGAAGACAGCTGTCTGGCCAACTGACTGGAAGAGATCCATATTTGTTCCCATTCCAAAAACAAGTTATCCAATAGAGTGCATAAATTACTAAGTAATGCCATTAATATCACATATAAATAATATATTGCTGAAGATTATTTTTAAATGGTTGGAACAGTATATCAACAGGGAATTGCCATAAATTCAAGCTAGAGTCAGAAGAGACCATTGCACAAAGGATACCATTGCTGATGTCAGATGGATCCTGGCTGAAAGGAGAATATCAGAAAGACACTTGCCTTTTGTTGACTTTGAAAGGGCATTTGACTGTGTGGATGATAACAAAGTATGGATAACATTTATAAGAATAGGAATCCCAGAGCACTTAATTATGCTCATGTGAAACCTAGATACCAAGAAGCTGTTGTCTGAGCATAACAAAGGAATAATGCATGGCTTAAAGTCAGGAAAGGTGTATGTCAGGGTTGGACCCTTTATCTATACCTATGCAGTCTTTATGTTGAGCAAATAATATGAGAAACTGGACTATAAGAGGAAGAATGTGATTTCAGAATTGGAGGAAGACTCCAGTCAACAACAGGCATTATGCAGATAACTCAACCTTGCTTGCAGGAAATCAAGATGACTGTAAGCACTTCTGAAGAAAAATCTAAAACTATCTACAGCCTTTAATATGGATTACATTTCTACATGAAGAAAATTTCTCACCGTTGGGCCAATAAATAGCATAACAGATGGAAAAAAAGATTGAAGTTGTCAATGATTACCTCTTACTTGGATCCACAATTGGCAGCAATAGTAGCAAGAGTCAAGGAATCAAAAGACATGTTACGTTGGAGAAATCTGCTGTCAAAGACCTCTCTCATCTGCTAAAGAATAAGGACATAAGTTTAAAGACTAAGGTGCACCTGACCTGATTCACAGTATTGCTTCATATGCATCTAAAGATTGAACAGTTTATAATAAAGACTACTGAAGAATCAATGCGTTTGAACTGTGGTGTTGGGGGAAAGTATTGACTGTAACATTGACTGCCTAAAGAGGAAGCAAATCTGTCTTAGAGAAAGTGCAAATAGATTGCTCCTTAGAGGCAAGGATGGTGACTCTGTGTCACATACTTTGGGCATGTTGTCAAGAGGGGCTAGCCCTTAGAAAAAGACATCATGCTGAGTCAGTGAAAGAGAGGAAGACCATCAAAGAAGTGGACTGACACAGTGACTGTGACAACGGGCTGGAGCATGTGGGCGATCACGTGGACAGAGCAGGACAGGGCAAGGTTCCGATCTGTTGTTCACAGAGTTGATACGAGTTGCAATGGACCCAATACCATCTAGCAATAGATAAGATCTTCTGACCTCATACACATGACAATCTTTTTGGTGAGCAGGAAGGAAAACCTTGTTATGTGTGGTGAATGCCCTGGTTCAGCCTCCCTTGTTTGGACAAAGAATTGAACCAGGGGGGAGATAGCAGAAAAATCTGGCCTGGACAAATTCCCTGGTTCTGGCCTGTTGAAAAAGAATCCTGGTGTGGGCTGAGCCCTTGTCAGTGCCTGTGAGGAGAGAGAGCTGACCCCTGTCAGCACTCAAGAGGAAAAGCAAGGAGAGAGGAGTGAAGGTGAGAATGGAACCAGTTTTCTTAGAAAAGGTACGTACAGAGAGTGAGACAGGTCATCTCTCCAAAAGTAACACCCTCGTGCCACAGGTTTCACTGCCTAGTGTAGCTGGTTCACCTCCCCAGTCAGGCTCTAAGTCTGGGCCAATGCGGTGATGTCACGGGGAGTTCACAATCTGATGGCTGGTTCGAGTATTTTGTTCTTGATACCAGTCATGCACCTAAAACACTAATCACGCTGCTTTGGAGACAACCTTTAATCTGCATGTCAGGAGTTTTGACCTAATGTTGTTATTGCTGTTGTTTTGTTGTTGTTAGGTGCCATTGAGTCAAGTTCAACTTATAGTGACCTTGTGAACAACATATTTGCACCCTGTCCTGCCCTGTGCCATCTTCATCACACACTTGAGCCCATTGTTTTGGTCACTGTTTCCATCTACCTTGTTGAGGGTCTCCAGTGCTTCACCATGTTTGCCTCCAATGACCATTCTGGCTTTACTCTTTCTAGGACATACCTGTTTGGGGTTTTTTGTGGTTTTTTTGGCATGGACATGGAACATTCACTACTCTTCTCCAATACCACATCTCAAAGTTGTCAATTCTTCTGTCATCCTTATTCATTGTCCAGCTCTCAGATGCATAGCAAGTGACTGAAAAGAGCATGACCCAAATCAGGTTCACCTTAGTCTTCAAGGTGACATCACTGCTCCAAGCACTGACATCAGTGTTTGAAGAAGTCCCTGAGAGTGGACTTGCCTAATGCAATACACATCTCTTGATCTCCTGACTGCTGGTCTCAAGGGTGTTGGTTGTGGATTCAAGTAAGATGAAATCATTGACAATTCTATCTTTTTGCCATCTATCATGATGTTGCTTATTGGTTCAGTAGTGAGACTTTTTGGATCCTTGATATTAAGATCCCTACTTTTCACTGAATGTGGCTTGGCCACTTTATTTGACTCTTGCCTTCCATTGGCTCCAAGTACGAGCTTCATTTGATTTTATCTCATTGGTATCCGCCTTAACATTTTTTCCACCCAGTTTTGCATCATTTACCTAATTCTGACACCATTGAGTTGGAACAGATTCATGGCTGACTCTTCTGGGTTTTCAGAGGAAGTTAATCACTGGGGGAGATTGCCTATCCTTCTCCCTTGGAGCAGCTGGTGGATTTGAACCTAGTGCTTTTGAGTTGGCAACGCAACCCCTTACCACTAAGCCACCAGAACTCCCTAATTCTGACCTAACAAATCTTAATTGAATTACTGTTAGGCCTGTTCTGAAACATAGACTTTATTGTTTTTCCTCTTTATATTGTGAGTTGAATAAAACCAATTTTCTTTCCTAGCAAAACTGGCATTCAGCTAATTCAGGCACTCCCTGGTATTCCGTCCTAGTGGTGTTTGTTGTTTTTTTTTTAACAATCGCTGTTTTAGTGGTCTAAAAAAACCTTTCAGGTGCCATGTGTGTGCTGAGAGATAAGAAGAGTGACCACAGCTTGGAGAAGACCACCGTGTACATCCCTGGAGGATTACATATCTAACCAGACACATGTCTTCTTGAAGAGGGAAACACGTTGCCTGATGTGTGAGGACTAAGCATGGAACTGGAAAGAAGCCGTTTTAGAGACTAGCTATCCCTGCCTCCTGGTGTGCACAATCCCTGTAAACGCTTCTAAAAGTGCTGAGTAAATGAACGCTTCTTTATATCCTTGACTAGTAGGAGAACGAACAGGTTCGTCTTGGAGAGGGTGAGACTAGGCTGTTCCTTGGAGGCAAGGATTCTGAAGCACTGTTTGACTTACTTTGGGCCTGTTACCAGAAGGGATGATCATTGGAGAGGGATGTCATGCTTGGGAGGGTGGAGAGACAGCATAGGAGAGGAAGACCCTCGATGAGATGGATTGATTCAGTGACTGTGGTAATGGGGGTAGGTGTGTCAGAGACAATGAAGTTGGCTCAGGATAGAGCAGGGTTCAGAACTGTTGTACATAGGGTCACTATGAGTCGCAGGCAACTTGATGGCACATAACAAACACTTACAAATTGTTGTTGATGTGTGCCATGGAGTCAGAACCAACCCACAGCTGACACTCTCGGGGGTTTTCAGAGGCATTTAACCACATGGGAGGAGAGTACCCCTCCTTCTCCCATGAAGCAGCTGGTCGATTTGAACTGTGTACCTTCAGGATTGCAGCCCAGCTTCCTGCTAACAGGCCACCAGAGCTCCCAACCTAATATATTCCCCCAAATGTTCCCTTCCTTGGAATAGATTTGGGAAGTTTATAGCCTCTGTCTCCTATACAACATCTTATGACCAATCTTCTGCTTTCTCTCTTCCAACCAGTCTCCAAGACTGGTTTTTCTGATGTCAGAAGCACAGTTTTCCAGCAACATTCTTGGCTATTATCCAGAAGGTTGGAGGTTCAGGTCCACTCAGAAGCACCTTGAAAGAAAGTCTTGCTGTCTACTTCCAAGAACACAATCACTGCAGACCCTGTGGCCGAGAGGAGGATTAGCAGGAAGGAGAACATGGGGAGGCATTGGGGAAAGTGTTCACGACATTGTGGCTGTTATGATTAATGTTGTGAAAGCAATGGATGTGAACGGCTAAATGGAATAGCCAACTGACTTTGTAGACTTCCTTTCAAATCACAATATAAAAATAATTAAGTAAATTTAAAGCGTGCCTTTGGAATTGCAGCGGTTCGAATCCACCAGATGCTCCAATGGAGAAGGAGGGACAATCTTTTCCTGTGCCAGTCAGATTCGACTCGACGGTACACACAACAAAAGATTAAAATTATTAAACAAGTTATGAGAATACGGAATGGAAAAGACTCTATGGGAAGAGAACACACTAGAAGGGCCCCTTGCAGCGGGATCCCTCGTCCCCTCTCGGAGTCCCCTAGCCAGGGGAATTTCACCTCTCCTTCCCCCTCCACACCCCTCCTGGCAGCAGCACACAGCCATAGGCTGTCTCCACAAAATGACCCAGAATGAGCACACCAGCTGTAGCTGGAGCCTGAGGCAAAAGGAGAAATCAGCAATTTGCTACTGATTTGTGTCTTTATTTAAAATATCACGAGAATGTGTTTCATCATGGATTTTTTTACATTAATTTTGATTTCCTAAAATATTGTGTTAAAATATTATTTCTCTTGCTTTCTATTAAAAAAAAAAAATAAACCCCAAACCAACTTCCTTTAAATTTTGCATCCTCTCTCTGTTCCTAATCCTGTCCCTCAGGCTTCTCTAAGGGATCATTTCTGGTTTTATGATGATGTGACAGATCCAGTTCCACAGTGCAGAGGGACCTTTACTGTATTAGAGTGAACAGGGGGAGCAGCAAATGGGTAACATGCTAAGTTACTAACCAGAAGTGTCTTGGAGAAAAGGTCTGGCACGTTATTTCTGAAAATAACTAACTAACTAACTAACTAACTAACTAAAAGTCAGCTTTTGTAAATGTTTTGAAGCCCAAGTCTACTTTGACATACATGGGGTCATGAGTGGTTGGGGTCAACCAGGTAGAAGATGTTGTTAGGTGAGTTCAATCTAACTAGATTGCATGGTGGTGGTGGTTGTTATGTCCCGTCGAGTCGCTTGCTATGCACAACAGTCCTGAATCCTGCCCTATCACGAGCCAGCTTTATCATCTCTGACACACCTACCCGCATTATGCCAGTCACTGAGAAAATTCAACTCATCCAAGCTCTTCCTCTTTTGTGCTGTCCCTCCACCCTTCCAAACATGATAGCCCTCTCCGAGGACTGGTCCCTTCCGGCAACATGCCCAAAATACATTACCCAGAGCTTCAAGATCCTTGCCCCCAAGAAGGAGCCTGGTTTTACCCACTCCAAGACGAACCTGTTTGTTCTCCTAGCAATCCTTGATATATTCAATACTCTTCTCCAATACCAAAGCTCCAAAACATCAATTCTTCTTTTATCATCCTTAGGCATTCTTCTGTCAGTCTTTGACAAATTTCTGATGCATAGCAATTAATTGTAAAGACAGCAGCTGGATTAGGCACGCCTTACTTTCTAGACTGATATCATTGCTCTTCAGTACCCTAGAGAGGTCTCTGACAGCAGATTTCCCCAATGCAATTAATCTTTTGATTTCCTGGCTATGAATTTCAAGAGTGATTGTCTCAGAATGACCCTATATCAAAGACCTGGAACCCTGGCCTCTCCCGCACCGTCCTCACGACCTCCACTAGGCTCAAGCCTCTGGTTGCTGTCACTGTGTCCATCCATCTCTCTGAGGATCTTCCTATCTTTGTCCAGGCATAAGGTCTTTTTTCAAAGATTTGAAACATACCCAAAGTACATGAGACAAGGATTTCTCAGTCCTGACTCAAAGGAATATCCTGGTTGCACAAAGGAGGTAGATACTGAAAAGATACTGAACCCTGCCTAAGGATGGGGTGAGTTGTTTAGTGGGAGTGTCTGGCTTTTGGTTACACTACCACCCAAAGACATGTAGGTCAAATCCACTGGTTGCTCTGCGGAAGAAAGATAGGCAGTCTCCTCCTGTGCACTTTATTGCCTCTTAAAACCCACCGGAGGGTCAGCTACGAGTTGGTTCTGACTTGATGGTACATAACAACAATAATCTGGCCTGAGCTGATGGCAGAAGAGAGGAAGGACCCTCTGGTAGAAGGAAGTGAGGGGTTTAGGATGGCCACCAGGAAGAGAAGCTATGGATGGAGGAATTAGACCCTAGTTCACAGGGTGTGGGAGTCAGCCAGGGTGGTGATCTGATTTACGTGATGATGTGTGGATGGACTGGAAGAAAAAAGGGGAGATGAGTGAACACACCACAGCATTTGTTTAGGACCACCACCGCCGCCACCACTGCCATCACCTCCTCTACCACCGCCGCCGCCACCGCTGTCACCTCCTCCACTGTTGTCACCACTGCCGCCACCATCATTACCATCACCACTACCACCACCATCATCACCACCACCACCACTGTCACCACCACCTCTGC
>NW_006399901.1:5211815-5216533 GCF_000299155.1 Elephantulus edwardii | reverse complement strand
CTACCACCACCATCACTACCACTACCACCACCATCATCACCAGCACCATCACCATCACCATCACCACCACCACCATCATTATCACCACCACCATCATCACCATACCACCACCACCAGCATCACCACCACCAGCATCACTACCATCACCACCAACAATATCATCACCACCACCATCAACATCACCACCAACAACAACAACAACATCACCACCACCATCACAGATAGTTGCTGCTGAGTTTATACTAATTCCTGACAATCTCATGTGTATCACAGTAAAACTGTGCTCCACATGGATATCAATGGTATATATTTCAGGAGCAGATTGCCAGCCCTTTCTTCTGAGACATCTCTGAGTGGACCTTTTGGAAAGCAGCCAACTGTGATAACAGTACCACCCAGGAAATGCCAAAATAACCAAAGCAAAATAGAAAACTCCACTGTCACTCAAAGTGACCCTCCATTGGGTTTCCAAGATTGTAAATCTTTACATGAGAAGATGGCCCGTCCTTTCCCAATGGAGTGTGTGGTAGGTTTGAACTGCCAACCTTTGGGTTAGTAACTACACGTTACATATTATGCCACCAGGGATTACAGTGATCCTCAGACTGTGGTCCCAGACCAGGGGCATCACTATCACCTGGAAACTTTTTAGAATGGAAGCTCTCTAGCATGCCCACAGATCTATCACAATTTAATTACTAGGAGTGAGATTCGGCATTCTGTTTCCCCAGGACATTCTCAAATTTGAGATCTACTCAAAACTAAATCACTGTGCCATAGTAAATATTATTGTTATGTGCTGTCGAGTCACTTGTGATTGATAGAAACCCTATGTACAACAGCTCTGAACTCTGCTCTATCCTGTGCCAATCTCTCTGTCTCTGGCACACCTACTTCCATTACCCCAGTCACTGAGTCAATCCATCTCGTCGAAGATCTTCATCTTTAGTGCTGCCCTTCCACTCTTCCAAGCATCACATCCCTCTCCAAGAACTGGTCCCGCCTAGCAACATGCCCAAAATATGTCAGAAGGAGCTTAAAAATCCATGCCCCAAGGGAGCAGTCTGGTTTCACCCTCTTCAGGATGAACCTGTTTGTTCTCTTAGCAGTCCATGATATATTCAATATTCTTTTCTAGAAACACAGCTTAAATGGATTGATTCATTTTCTCTCATCTTTAGTCATTGTGCAGCTCTCTGATGCATACCAAGTAATTGCAAAGACTATGGCCTAGATCAGGAGCACTTTAGTTTCTAGACTGACACTGATGCTCTTCAGAGAAGTCCTTGATAGCAGATTTTCCCAGTGCACTTCATCTTTTGATTTCCTGGCTGCTGGTACCAAGAGTGTTGAGTGGAGAGCCAAGCAAGCCAAAGCTGTTGACAGTCTCAATCTCTTCACCATTTGTCATGAGGCTGCCAATTGGCCAAGTGTTGAGAATCTTTGTTTTCTTGATGTTGAGCTTCCATCCGTATTGAAGGTTGCAGTCCTTAACCCTCTGCAGCAAATGCCTCAGGTCCTCCTCAGTTTGAGCAAGCAAGGTTGTGCCATCTGCATAACGCAGGTTGTTGATAAGTCTTCCTCCAATCCGGTTGCCTCATTCCTCTTTATAGAGCCCAGTCTCCCAATTATCTGCTCTGCATATAAATTGAATGGATATGGTGATAGGATGCATCCCTGGTGTACACCTTTCCTGATTTTGAACTATGCATTGTTTCTTTGCTCTGTTCTAACAACTACCTCCTGGTCCAAGTGTAAGTTTTGCACAAGTACAATCAAGTGTTCTGGAATTCCCATTCTTCTCAAAGTCAGCCACTGTTTGTTGTGATTCACACAGTCAAATAGTTTGTAAGCTTGCCTGATCTTGCAAGAGGTTTCAGTCAGTTATGAATTTAAAGGTAGGTAGTTCAAAATCACCCAGTAGGACCATGGAAGGAAGGCCTGGTGATCTGCTTTTGTAAAGATTACAGTCAAGACTTCTCTATGGAGGACTTTTCTGCTCTGTAACGATAACAAAGGGGAGTTTTTTGGTTACACATTTTATAAGAAGCTGTGCAGCTACTGGCTGTAAGGTCAAACCCACTAGCTGCTCCACAGACAAAGGTATAGCAATAGCTTCATAAACAATCTACCACCCTGGAAACCCTGTACGGGGGAGTTCGACTCGATTCTATAGAATGACTATGAGTCAAAACTGACCCCCTGGTAGCAGAGGGTTTTGCTTACACCTTTTTTTAAAGCCCTTTAATACCACAAATTGTAGCATCAAATGGACATAAAAGGAAAACAAATAAAAGGAAACAAATTTAAAAAACTGTGTATATCAGTATGTAAATACCTGAACACAACATCCTTATTGGTCACAGCCAACCTATAATAAATACATTTACATTTGAGAAGTTTTTGTTTTGTGTACCTTTGAGTCGGAGTGTACTCATTGCTGGCTCTCCATTCAGTTTTCAGAGGCAGTAAATCACATGGGAGGAAATTGTCCATCTTTCTCCTGTGGAGCAGCTGGTAGATTTGAACCACGTGCTTTGTGGTTGGCAGCACAACTCCTTACTCAAGAAGCAACTAGCGCTCCCTTTGGAGATGTAAGATATTAATTATTTGTTTTAGTTGTCTAGTGCTATTATATCTGAGATATCACAAATGGAAGTCCTTAAAAAATACATTTATTCTGTTACAGAGTGTGCATCAGGGTTGTATTCTTTCTCCATACCTATTCAATCTGTATGCTGAGCAAATAATGAATGAAGCTGGGCTCCATGAAGAAGAATGTGGCATCAGGATTGGAGGAAGACTCAACAACCTGTGTTATGCAGATAACACACCTTGCTTGCTGAAAGTGAGGAGGACCACTTCAAGGAAAAAAAAAAGATCCTTACCACTTAGCTGATAGACAAGATCAGGTAGATGGAAACAAGATTGAAACTGCCAATTATTTCCTCTTACTTGGAGCTACAATGAACATCCTTGGTACCAGCAATTAGAAGAACAAGAGACATACTGTTTTGGGAAAGTCAGGGACCTGTCAGGGGACCTCTCCAAAATACCGAAGAGCAATGACATCATTTTGGAGACTAAGGTGCACCTGATTCTAGCCATGGTCTTTTCAGTCACTTTCTATACATCTGAGAACTGGACAATGAATAAGGATGACAGAAGGATGCCTTTGAATTGAGGTGTTGGAGAAGAGTACTGAATATCCACGGACTGCCAAAAGAACAAGCAGGTATGGCTTAGAAAAGTGCAGCCAGAGTGCTCCTTGGAGGCAAGGATGGCAAAGCTTCAGCGAGACTATTCCTGGAAAGGGATATCATATTTGGAAAGATGGAGAGTTAGCTAAGGAGAGGAAGTCCTTCAATGAGATAGATTGACATAGCAACTACAGCAATGGGCTCAAGTGTATCAGAGATAATGAGGATGGCACAGGACAGGACAGGATTCAGATCTGTTTATAGGGTCATTACGAGTCACACTTGACTTGATGTCACCTAACAACAACAGCAATAGTTTGTTACTGTTATATGCCATCAAGTCAGAATTGACTCATAGCTAATCCTCAACTAGTTTTCAGATCCTGTAAATCTCACAAGAAGAAACTTCCTCAGCTTTCTCCGGTGGAGCAGCTGGTGGATTCGAACCACCTCTATTCGTGTTGGCAGCACAAGTCCCTCCCACTAGACCATCAGAGTTGCCCATTTTATAGTTTATGAGGCTACAAGGCAAAATTTGGGGTAACAGCTCTAGAGAAGCTCCACCAGCAAAGAAAACACAGTTGGGGCCTCACCATCCTCACAATCATTGCTGTCTTTGATGCCATTTTTTTTTTTCAGCCACCACGTCAATCCATCTCATTTAGGGTCTTCATCTCTTTCCATGATCTTCCACTTCACCAGCCTGATGTCCTTTTCTAGTGATTGGTTCTTCCTGATAACATGTCCAAAATATCTGAAGTTTAAGAGTCCTTATCCTTACTTCCTCCAAGAGAAATTTGTTTGTTCTTCTGGCGGTGCATATAGTACATTCAATATTTTTCACCAGTGTAATACTTTAGGCCATAAGTTCTTCTTGAGTATTCCTTAGTCATCAGTGCTCACAGGAGCGATGTTGTTGTTTGCTGTGGAGTCAGAACTGACTCATAGCTGGGTTTTCAGAGGCAGTAAATTGCACAGGAGATTGCCTATTGTTCTCCTGAGAAGCAGCTGGTGGATTCAAACCGCTTACCCTTGGGATTGCAGAGCAACATTTAACCACTAGAGTTCCTTTAGAAGCAACTGCTTAAAGGAGTCAGGAAATCAAATGGCATATTTCCTTGGACGAATCTGTTGCAAAAGACTCTTTAAAGTGTTAAAGAGCAAAGATGTCACTTTAAAGACCAAGGTGCACTTGTCCCAAGGCATAGTATTTGCAATCACCTTCATATGCAGAAACTGGACAACGGGACTTAGTAGGCATTAACTATTCATTGGCCCATTCATTCACGCAAAAAAGTATGTCATGAATGAATGAGCCAATGAATACATTTCTGTAAAGACTGAATTACAGATTCGTGGTACGGGAATCAAGAAAATCAAGAAGTTTTTGTTTTTCTGAACTCTTCTTGTCCTGAGGCGTCCCGACTACGCGGTCATCCGGCCTCAGTTTCCCCGCACCCAAGAATCAGTGACAGTGTGCATGCCGGCGCCCAAGAGGGGGCGCTGTTTGAGGGCGCG